>NW_027187161.1:0-11103 GCF_028583685.1 Petaurus breviceps papuanus
CAAAGGTATTAGTTGGGTGCCCTCTCTGAAGCCTCCACACACTCTGGCAAGCCAGTTGTACACCCCAGGACCTCTACCCTAGACAGCAATCCAGATCCAAGCAGGTTAAAGCAAGAGTGATTACCCCTCAGACTTGTCAGTTGGTCCCCCTACACTCTGCTGCCAGGTGGGGGTGGCTGCAGGGCTGCGGCTCCTCAGTGGCTTCTCACCCCAGGGGAAGAGGCCAACACACTCCCAACTACTGGATCCCAAAGTCCACACTGCACTGACCTCTCACTTTGTCCTTAGCATCTATGTGTTGATAATTCTGGAAACCACCACAGCTGCTGGTGATCTGAAGTCCCTCCAGCCAGTGGTTGGTCAGGCCTGCCCTGGGGCTAAAATCTCTGGCTGGCGTGGGGCTGGACTCAGCTCCCAGGTCCCTGAGCTCGCTGCTCCCTGCCGGCCTGCCGGGCTGTCCTCAGCAGGAGGTTAGCTTCTTTGTGTCGTTTTGTGGGTTCTGTAGCTCCAAAGTTTGTTCAGAGTCCCCTTTTACATGAATTGGGGGAGGTGGAAGCCAGAGTCCTGAGGAAGTCCTGTTTCTATTCTGCCATCTTGACTCTGCCCCCTGAATATGATTTTTTAAATTATAAAACTCATAAATAAATCTAAAATAAGCACAAAAGAGGGGTACTAAAAATTAGAGGGAAAATAAATGAATTGGCAACCAAAAAACCCCACAGAAATGACAAATAAAGCCAAAAGTTCATTCTAATAAAGCTGATAGTGAAGAAAATAAAATTAATAAAACATCAAATGCACAAGGTGAAATCATAGCAAAACCAGACTAAGTAAAAGAATAATCAGAACTCACTGTGTGCACTTATTTGCTAATAAAACTAAGAACACAGGGCGGCCAGGTAGCACAGCGAGTTAGAGCACCGGCTCCAGTGTTGAGAAGACCTGGAGATCGAATCGCGGGCTCAGACACTTAGCACCCACCCAGAAAGATACCCAGAAACCCACCCAGAAGATATGGGAGAGAGCAGAATGGAGGAGGGGATATCCAGTGGGATCGCTATTTTGGGGTGGTGGGTAGGGGGAAAATGGGAAGAAAATTTGTAACTCAAAATCTGGCAGAAATGAATGATGTAAATCAGAAGTTAATACAGGATTTGAAAAAAAAAATCACGTTCAGTTCATCTTTTTATTCTCTTTTGTTAAAATATTTTTGTATGGATATGATTTTCCCACTGAGGTTTGCTTTAGCTATATCCCAGAAATGTGGGTATGTTGTTTTATCATTTGTTCTTTGACTCACTTATTAGGATTTCATTATTAAGTCACCATTTGGGTCTCTATTTTTTGTTAGGGATCTCTGAACCAACTTCTAGTGTGTGTGTGCACGTGTGTATGTTATAGTCTATAAAGAATACATTAACTATTTTTGGCTTTTTTGCAATATTTGCAGTATCTCTGTGTGAATGTGGCCAATTTTTGTAAAAGTTTCATGTGGTACTAAGAAATATGTATATTATTTTGCTGTACCATTTAAAAGAAGCCATAAATCTTTAAATTCAATTTTCTATATTAATTTGTTGATTTATATATTTTCCCTTTTATTTTTATTTCTCTTTCTGTTGCTTATCCAAAACACCCATACACACAGACACACAGACATGCACACACACACAGACACAGATGGAAGTTTCCCATCACTATTATGTTACTATGTATCTTGAAGCTCAGATAATCTTTTCTTTATGAATTTGAATTCTAAGGCATTTGAAATATAGCACTTTATTACTGATATTGATTTGCTGTCTATGGTTCCTTTCAGCATAATATACTTTCATTGATTATCCCTCTTTTTGGGGAATGCTTTTCAGATGGTATCATTACAGCTTTTGCTTTTTTGGATTCACTTGATGCATAATAAATTATTTCCATCCCCTCAGCTTCATTTTTTGTGTGCCTTTGTTTATTAAAAATATGCTGTTTAAAAAAATATTGTAGGATTTTCTTTTCTTATCCAATCTGTCACATTCTCATTTTATTGAACTGTTTAATCTGTTCACATTTAAAGCTTTGTAATTAGGTTTATATGTTCCTCTCTCACTCTCTAATATTGTTTTTTGAAGTTATGATTTTTTTTCTCCTTTCCTGCACTAAACACAGTACAATGTTCCTTCAGTTACTTTTTCATAATCTTCTTTTAAGGTGGCCCCATTCCCCTGATCTATCCCATCCTCTCATTTGTTACCCCTTTCCCTTTGGAATTTCTTTTTCTCTTCTGCTTTTATCTTGATATATAATTTTCCTCTCACCCCACTTTTAACTCTGTGTTATTCAAATATATCCCCCATCATCTTCTCCTCTTTAGTTACATTAGATTAGTTTAGATTTTTTTAAAAAATTATTTTATACCCCTTTCCAAAAAGTATGTCCCTCATTCTCTTCATTATCTTTCTTTTCTTTCTGTTTACTCCAGATACTCATTCTCTGAATCATGACCCTTCCAATTATCTGGTCTTTCTCTTTACTCTGAATTCTTCATGCAATCAAAGCTTCCAAAGTATCCATTCTAGGCTCTCCCCTCTATGTGTTTTATGCCATTGCTTTGTAAAACTTGTCCCATGGATTCCCCTTTTCCATTGTGCCCTAGTACCAGAATAATATCAATTATTACAAGAGCTAGAGAGGACAGTTCTTCATTGTACAGCCCCTTCCCCACCACATCCCTGGTTTTTCATCCCAGTACTCATCCATACTCTATCCTAGGTTATCCCCCTTCCTCCCCCCCCCCCACTGCATCTTCCCCTTGCTCCACCATTTGTCTCAAATCTTATCCTTGGGTCTATATTCTCCCACTATTCCAGATGCCAGTTGCCCCTAGGGGACATTCATCAGTGGAACCCTCTCTCACCACTAAAGAAAGTATCCTTCCTTCCCTTTTTCAATCATCCACTCCCCTATAGTCTCTTTTCTTTGTGAGACCACAGGAGTCACCTCCCCTACCTTGATAGTCATTGATATAACCCCTCACACATCCTTTTCTATCCCCCTGCCTCACTCCCCCCTTCATGTGCTCTCCCATGTCAGAATGTAGTCCCCAAATATCTCTCTCTCTCTCTCTCTCTCTCTCCACTTTTCCCTCCTTTAACCAATTCAGATGTGAGTTTCAAGTGCCATTAAATCCTTCCCACTGTATTCTATTTGCTGACTTCATTCATATGAAATAATTTTCCTTATCCTTCCTCTCCCAGTGTGCTTTTCTTCTGCACCCGTTCCATTCTTCTTTTGAGATCACCAAAACATAACAGCATCACTCTCCAGTAGACTCTTTCTATGACCCCAAAGACAATAGATTTCTGAGTGGACACACATAAACAAACCTTGTTTAGTCCCTTATTATTGATTGTTCATGTCTATCTTTTAATGCTTCTCTGGATTCCTCTGTTTGTAGGTCAAATTTTGTACTTAGCTCTGATCTTTTCCTTAGGAATGTTTGGAAGTACTTTCTTTTACTAAAGGTAAACCTTCTCTCCACCTTCTCTCCTCCTCTCCACCTCCCTCCCCACTTCCTGGTGAGATTTTATTTAATTCTGCTAAGTAGTTTCTTTTTGTAACCCTTGATCTTTTGCCTTCGGTAATATAAATTTCCAAGCTCTCAATTCCTTTATGGTGTTGGCTGTTAATCTTGTATTATCCTGACCTCCATAGTATTTCTTGTTCTTGTTCTTCTTCCTCTTCCTTGAAATCTGACCCAGTAGCTCTGGGTTTAGGCTAAAATATTTAAGAGTTTTAAATTTGGGGTTTCTTTCTGGATGTGATTGGTGGCTTTTTAAAATGTCCACTTTGGCCTCTTATTCTAAGATATAGACAGTTTTTTTTTTCTGATTCCTTGAAGTATCATGTTTAATTTTGTCCATTACTTTTATGTAGTCCAATTATCTCTCCTCAATCTGTTTTCCAAGTCATTTTTCTTTTGAGATATTTCTATTTTTTCAATCTTTTGATTTTGTTTGATTTTCTTGATATCTCATGGAGTCATTAGTTTCCATTTGGACAATTATAATTTTTAAGGTGTTATTACTTCAGTAAAGTTTTGTGCCTCTTTTTTTAAGCTGTCAATTCTTTTCATTTCTTTCTTCTATAACTCTCATTTGGTTTTTGGATTTTTAAAAATGCTTTCTTTAGTTCTTTTAGGAATTCTTCTTGGACTTATGTTCAATTTGCATTTTCCTTTGAGGTTTTGCTAGTAGATTTTCTAAGTCATTCTCTTCTTTGATGTATGTGTCTTAATCTTGTCATCATGGTAGCTCTTTATGCTTATATTCTTTTTTCATTTGCTCATTCTCCACCCTACTTCTTGACTTTGGACTTCCTGATTCTACATTTTTCTTGAGAGGGAAGTGCATATTTGAGCTGAATTTGTATAATTTTATGTCCTGCTGTTGCTTTCACAGCTCCATGTGGTGGCTTGCAAGTTTTCAGTGATTCTGAAGTGGTATTATTCAGGGAGAGGTTTGCTTACTGCCCTCCTGGTTTGAACTCTGCAAGTTTCTGACCCAGATTTGAGTCTGTTGCTGAGTACACTGCTTCTGGACTTAGTCACTATTAACCTGCTGGGAGTTTCTGCAGATTCAGAGAGACTGAATAGCTTGATCCAACTTAGTGTGAGACTTCTGTACTGGTTATTCCACTGAAGACGTAAACTTTAGGCTAAAGGTTAGAACTGAGTCCTTACTCCTCTACTCCTATGTTCAGAGCCTTCCTAAGCTTCTCTGAGTTAGAAAAATAACTCACTGTGACTTTTCCTTGGATTTCCTGGTCAAAATTCCTTTTGGCACATTTTCTAAATTGTTGTGAAGGAGAGGTGCTGGACAAGCTAGGTAAAAATTATTTTGTTCACTTTGCCATCTTAATCTCACCTAAAAGGCAAATACTTAAAGATTTTCATGTTAATGTTGTTAATTTTGGGTTATTTTTTTCCTTGAATGTGATTTATAAAATTACTAAGCAGCAACTCAAAATCCGTTTTTAAAAAATGTTTCAGATGATGATGGCTATGTCAAAGGTTTTTTAAAAAAACAAATCATAGTGCTTTAAAACTTTAGTATTTTAGCTTTTATATGTGATTGGCTGTGTACTTTGGTCATATGTTCACCTTTAATTATTAAAATTTAATTTTGCCAAAGCATTTTATGACCACCATTTCTGCAAAAACTTATGCTTTTCAAAGGCACTTTTTAAAAAAACAAATGAGGACCTCATTCCCATAATAGTAATAGGAAATAGGCCAGAAAGAATGGAAAGTCAGGGATGTTATATAGGGGATTTCTTCTCAGACAAGGGGAAGTCAAGATGACCTTGGAGGTCCCTTTCAAATATTATATTTGATGCATCTGTGAAAGTTCCTTGTCTGGCTGTCAGAGAAAAGTTCCTGAAGAACCTTCTGGACTTTCTTTTCACATAAAGTCCATCTATGGAAGTGAGGCATATAGAAAGTGAAGAATGATGAAGGTATGTCTTCCCCTAGAAGCTGACACACTGGCAGTAATAACCCCAGGACACATGAGAAGCCTGCAGGTATATTCTGAGGTGAGACAATATCTTAGGTTTCCAACACTCTAGCAAGGTAGCATGTACACAAGAGATCTCCATCACCCAGAATCCAGGCAGTCATCTAGTGGCCTCTATATTTCACCTAGGACATCCCAGTGAGCACTGCATCTCCTTTGATTGAATTACCCCTCTTGTGTCCTGCTAAGTCTTCTCTTAAGTTGTGTCCTGAGTCTTCCTAAGGAGGCCTGCATCACCCTGGATACAGACCTCAGGTCTTTGGCCTCTGGCTCTGTCTTAGAGCCTTCTCCAGTAATTTAGAAACCATTCCCAGATTAGACACAAATCAAATTACAGATTCTCCTTCCTCTCCCAGATTCCAACACTGTCATTTTGCCTGCTTTTGCTTAATAGGAGTTAGGATTCCTGGACCTCATCTGTCTCAATATCATAATTTTTCCCAAAATTGGACATCAAGGAAAATCCTTGAACAGTCTAATCCATCCCTCAAAAGACTTCACTCTAGTTACTGAAAATCTGCCTGAAAGAATTCTTCAAAGTTAGTATACTTCCACCCTGTCACACTCTCCTCATAGCAATGATTTAGCTATCATTGTACAAGTTTTGTTCACCATATTGTTCCATTGCCTTATGCCCATTCTCCTCAATCCTACCTTCTCAGCTTCCCATTCAAGATAGACATAGCTTTGATCTCTGAAATGTCTGCTCCATAGTTAACAAACTTATTTTCATCTAAATCTTTCCTTTATACACTTATTCCATTTTCTGGCTTTCCCTGAGACCTGGCTCCCTCATGATGACACAGCATTGCTATTTGCTTTATGGTTTCTTTGAGGTCTCTTGGTAGAGTAGGCACCTGAAGGGGGATCTGAAACATTGGGAATGGAGGGGCAAAAGCTGGCAATTCTCCCATCAAAACCCATGTTCCCCTTTAACATTCCCAGTACCAAGGAAGCTGTATGATGTGTACAAATATTTTTCTTCTCACCTTAAGGATGGGGAAATTGAAACTGAGGGAAATCAAGTGATTTTTCTAGTGCCACATGGCTGGTAAGCAGCAATTCCTTTCAAAGGAAAACAGGCAAAAGGCACTGTCTCATCTAAACTTTGTACATTTACTAATATAGTGCATTGATCACTAAATAGATCAACATTTGGCACTAAATAAATATTTAATGAATGAAGGCAAAAATGAATAGTGAGTGCTCTCCCCTAGTTCTACAAAGTCCTACCATCAGAAGGACCCTTTTGATCATTACAGAATTGCAGAAGGATGGGGTTCTGATATCTGATGAGATTAAACCATCCAGAATAATAGTCTTTTTTTTTTTTTACCTGTTACACTTTATTTTTTAAAATGCTATTTTGCTTTCCCCTCAATTACATCTTTTTTTTTTTTTTGCTTTTTGGAGAGCAATTGGGGTTAAGTGACTTGCCCAAGGTCACATGGCTAGTTTTTATGTTAAGTGTCTGAAGCCACATTTGAACTCAGAACCTCCTGACTCCAGGGCTGGTGCTCTATTCACTGTGCCACCTAGCTGCCCCCTCAATTACATCTTAAAACAATTTTTAATATATTTTTTAAAATTTTGAGTTCTAAATTCTATCCCTCTCACCTTCCCTTTCCTTCTTGAGATGGTAAGCAATCCAATATAGGTTATAAATGTGTAATCACATAAAACATTTCCATATTAGTCATTTTGTACAGGAAGACAGAAAAAAGAAAGAAAGAGAAAATAGCATGCTTCAGTCTGCATTCAGATTATATCAGTTTATATAATACACAGATTAAATCTCTGGAGGTGGATAGTACGTATGTTTCATCATGAATCCTTTGAATTGTCTTAGATCATTGTATTATTGATAACGGCTAAGTCATTTGCAGTTCTTCATCAATTGCTGTTACTGTGTACAACATTCTCTTGGTTCTTCTCACTTAACTTTGCATCAGTTCATATAAATCTTTCCAGGTTTTTCTGAAATCATTCTTGGTTACTCTTTTTGAATTTCCTTTACCCTTTGGTATATTGTCTTGGCATGTCTAACCTCTGGAAAAGCACTCTTGCAAAACTGATCTCTCCTGGGAATAAATCTACATTCAGAAAATAATTCAATTAAGTTCAAGAAGCAATTTTCTCCTTCTTGCCTTGGCTTATACACTTCTCTCTATAAACACCTGGAATGCCCACTCCCTTAATTCATGCTCATCCCTTAAAGTCCAACTTAAATTTGACTTCTTTCACAAAAGCTGTTCCTGATCCTCTAATGAATTAACTGATTAATTATTTAATCAATTCCTTCTTGGACCAGACATATCACTTTGATTTAGACCTTTTGACTGTAAACATGCATAATGTGTATAGGTTGTCATTCTCTTAGACTCCTGTTGCTAGTCTGTGCCAAATACATATGGAATAATGCCAGTTTCCAATCAGTACCAGTGTCATGCTAAGATCCTTGGTGCTCCCTAATTAGCAACTCCTGAAGATCAGAACAATTGGAATCATAATCCAAATTCTGATCCTGGGACCACAGAGGATGTTAGGGACTCAGGAGGGACATAGATCTCAACAGAACCAGGTTAAAGTCTGATGTGATAATGGCTTGAATCATCTGATGGAAGGAGGAATTTCTCTTCTACCAGTGCAAAAGCAAGAAAAAGTGCAGGAATGTCTATGGGGCAGATGACCTTTTGAAAATACATTGATTATCAGATCTTTCTCCTCTCCCAACCCCACCTCAGTACTAGTCCCTTGTTTTCTTCATCTTCTGATCCGCCCCCCTCAATTTTTGTCCCACCCTTGGGTGCTTCCTTCCTCCAGGGGCATTCTTTCAATCTCTAAATTTTGGAATGCTGCCTTAGGAAGAGGTGATAGGAGGGACTGACTGGAGTTGGATATGAGGAAGGCTATGGGACTGTGAACTATATATAGGCCCTTTAGACACATAGAAACCACTTGTCTTCATTCTCTGAGCATTCTACCTACACCACTAAGCACTATGCTGAAGCAGGTTGTCCTTGTTGCCACCCTGCTGGTTCTGGCAATGTCTGCTCCAACATCAAAACCAGGTAAGCTGATGATGGTGAGTTCAGTTGATGCCCTGATTTCAGGGCCCATGCTGCCATCCCTCCCAACTCCTTTCTGCCTGTGAAATCAAACTGTTGTGTGGGTTTTTTTTTTTTATCAAAGGGAAAGGGAATTGTATTTAGAGGCAAATGACATGGGTTAAAATCTTCATTCTACTACTTCACTGCCTGTGTAACCTTTAGAAAGTCACTCAACTTTCATGGGCCTCAATTTACTCATCTAAATTTAACTAATAATTTAATAATTTAACTAATAATCTCTCTCTATATATGTATAATTTAATAATCTCTAGTGTCCCTTACAATCTGAATGTGTTGTGATGTGTCATCTTGTACATGTGTATGTGTGGGGAAGTGGTGGGCGTTGGGGAAAGAGACACTCTCATGTGCTTACCTGCCTGCTGGCATTAGCAAAGGCTGAAAGGTTCATATTTATGGCAGTGAATTATCTTTAGGAAGGCAAAGGGGTTGCAGTACTTCTTCCACATAAATCTGTGTAACTTTTCCAAGACCCTACCCTTAATGAAGAACAGCTTTTCTCTTTCTCAGGATATTCCCCTTATTTTCATTTCTTCCATTTCTCAGTGCCTACAAAAATGCTCAAAGTTCACCCAGTGGAGTTCATTCTCTTTCACTGAGCATAAAAATTGCTCAGTTTTCCCCCTTTATTCTCTCTACTCTCCTCTCTTCCTCTGCCCTTTTGCTATTTATCAGCCAACCTAACTTTGCTCTCTAGGGTGAGATCTGGGGGATGGGTGGGAGGGAAGGAAAAAGGAGACCATGCTCATGGCAATAATAGACCTTCCAGCCATGAAGAGTCTGAATTGCCTCTGCCCATTATAATACTCTGCAACCTGAGAAAGAGTAGAGATGTGATAGATCCTATCACATCCGCTAGGCTTTAATTGACCAACTGACACCTTTTTAACATTGCGTCTGAGAGACTCTGAGCTGCCTCATTCCACTAGGGAATGCCATGCTAATGTTGGTCTGGTATTCCAGATGTCGTTTATATAATTGTAGGAGGCAAGACTTCAAATTTGATGTTCAAAAGTAAGAAAGCTTTGTGTGAGAAAGAGAATGATAAGCAAGAATTAGGTTTTAAGGGCACTTCATCTTGGCTCTACTGGGAAGCAACAAGTTCATGTTTCAATGAAAGCATTTTCGTTTTTTAGATTTTCTACACCCATATCCTACAAACAAAAATATTGGATGAACAGAAAAACAGAGGTGATAAAATGCACATCTTGAGAATGTGACTGAAATTTTTTTGGCCATCTCTGAATTCTTTAGATGTGAACACTCCATATTTACAGGGTAGGAACAAAGGCTCCCAGGGCATGAAGTTGCTAGATGAGAAGATCCAGGAGAGAACCTGTGGGGTCAGACCCTACTTCTTTCGTTCCTCTGAAGATTAAAAAAATAGCCCATTGACTTCTTTTAGGCCATTTCATTCCAAGCTCAGGCATATGACACTTGTCTTTTCTTTGTGTCTTTCTCAGCACCCTCCATAACTGAAGAAACCAAGAAAGAGACACCAATGAGTGAGACAAAGACTTCTGAGGATGAGGATAAAAAGGTAACTGAAGGTGAGTTGCTGGTTCTCCATATCTTATCATAGATATATTTTCTACCTAAAACTAGTCAATCTTCTTATTTATCCAGTATAGGTTCCCCATCCTCATCGTGAGGCCTGAAGGGTCAATGAGAGCCACGAGTTTATTATTTTTTTTTAATTTCTTTTCAGTAGGAACCTTCATATATATGACTACATCTCAAGGGAAATGAAAGCAGAAATGAATCTCTTGGTCTACAGTAGTTCTCCATGTTAGCCATACACTTTCTAATGGGACACAAGAAATCTACATTCCCATGAAAAATATCTCTCTTTTGATTTTCAATACCCCATTATCTTCCCTTCCCCCAAAATCATCACTGAAAGGAAATAGAGAAGTAAAAACATCCATAACCTGAGACTGTCATTGAACTTTCTGGACCTCTCTGGTTTATGTAGATGTGCGCCCTCCATATTACCAGGGTTTATGAAAACAGGCTGCCAGGGAATGAGGCCATCAGTTTATAGGGGTGTAATATAATGCCAAGGAAAGGCAACTTCCCAAGGTTCAGAATACCAGCATAGGTGCTCTCCATTTTATTCAGTGACCAACCAAGAACAGAGAAGATCAAAACATGACATCATTCCAAATACAGCATTTACTAAATGTGATTAAATAATTTCCAAGGACTACCCCACCCCAGGACCTTCCAATCATTCAATCAATTACAAAGTCTCTGTTCTAAATACTTCTCCACCCCTAGGCTATACCTTAATTAAGTCCACCACAAAGCCCCTCTTCTCAAATGGAGATTAGTTTCCAAACATAAGGTCAAAAGTTCCCCACCCCTGGATCACAATTGAATCTACCCCAGAGTTACATCAAGTTTAAACA
>NW_027187162.1:0-14837 GCF_028583685.1 Petaurus breviceps papuanus
GGTCCTGTTATGACACATAAATACAATCTTCAAGTAAACATACCTAAAATACTGCTTGCTACTGAAACTGAGAGCTGGTGCCGAGGAAGGGACTGCACTCTCTGCTTCCACCCTAGGCCCAGAGCTCATGGAATGCTTGCAAGGACCCTGGTAGAGTTAGTGCCAAATGGCACTAATACCTCCCCTCTTCCTTAGCAGGACCTCTTCCTGCCCTCAGTCTTACTGCAAATACTGCTCTCTTTTTACTTCTTAGGTCTCTCTATCCCTGTCTCAGGGGTTGTAGAATCATTCTTTCCTCCCCATGTGTCCACACTTCTTGTTTTTCCCACAGTGTCTTACACTAGTATAGGTGGCAGTAGGTGTAGTAATGTAGTGAAAAGTGGGGGTCATATATCTGAGAGAGGTTTAATTTGAAATAGATATAGGGTATGAATATACGTGTATATAAACAAGATCCAGGTTCCTATAGAGAAGATGGATGAATAGTTTTCAAAAGAAGAAATGGAAGTAATCAATAGCCACATATAAGAATGTTGCAAACCAAAATTTCCAAAAGAAATTAATTTCCAAAAGAAGTTAACATTAGAAAAACTCTGATACCTGATAGCTATCATGAAGTAGTTTCTAAATCTCCATTTTGTGCGGTTTCTCCTTCAATCTTGAAGAGGACCATGACATCAGGAAGATGATGCTATGACTTGCAATTGAATTGGATTTAAGTGAGGGAGCACTATGCAAAGTCACCAGTCTCCTTTTCTCTTCCAGAGCTTTCTGGGTCCAGTAGTCAGATATAGATCAGGATGAGTGGAGATGGCCCAGAATGCAGAGGGAGACCATTTTACAGTTAAGGAAACAGTGGTTTAGACAGGTTAAGAGATTTGTCTCAGTTATATACCTATTAAGTCAGAGATGGAATTTTTGCCAATGCTGTTTCCTTTCTAAATAGTTCAGCCTGTTCCCCTCGTTCCTTTCCCACTTCTTTTTTTCTTTTCATTTTTTTGAATTAAAAAAAAAAACAAGATTTTCTAAAACATAATAGAAAAGAGATGATTGCCTATGAAACTACAAATATATTATGTACAGCTTTTTATTCCTTTTAAATATATAATAATCATGAACTTTCCTTTTTTTCCTCCTCCTCCCTCCCCCACCCGAGAGTTGGCTACGCTTTGCACATATGTTTGTATATGTAACATGCATGCCATTTGTTACATATAAGGCATATGTAATAAATGTATATACGTGTAAAACCATTCTACACATACTTCTATTTATCAGTCTTTTCTCTGAATGCAGATAGCATTAGATGGCGTCTTTCTTCATGGGTCCTTTATAGTTAATTTGAGGATGTATGATAATCAAAATACCTTAGTCACTCAGAGTTGTTCTTCAAACACTACTGCAGTCACTACATACCATGTTCTCTTGGTTCTACTCATTTTGCTCTTGTTCTTTCATGCAAGTCTGTCCATGTGATTCTGAGGCCATCAAGCTCATCATTTCTCAGAGCACAACTTGTTTAGCCATTTCCCAACTGACAGGCAGGCCTTCAACTTGTCAAACTCAAGGTTACTGTGGTCATTTGCTGCAGTAAATTGTAGGTGTACTCTGTCCCACTGATTTGCCTTTCTATTTCTTAGCCAGTATCAGATAATTTTGATAATTACTGCCTTCTTATATATTGTATGTTATTGATTATATGGTATTGGATTAGAACTGACAAAGACCCAAGTAGAAGTCTTTAAACATTTTATACAAATTGCACATAATTACAGAGTTGAGGCATAGGAGTTGTTAATATTATAAGTAAGACAAATGGGTAAAATGATACCTCAAAACAGAATGGTGCTAGACAGCTTGACCGCTGCCGAAGGTGGAATCAGTACTGGGATACAAACCTCCTGCTGTGCCCTTATCCTTACTGAATCCAATAACACCAAATTAGTGCAACACATGAAACCCCAAATTAATTCCCGATAACCACCATTTGATGCTATAGATCAAGGGTGAGGAACCTGCAGTCTGGAGATCACATGGGGCCCTTTAGATCTTTGGTTGCTGTCTTTTGACAGAGTCAAACAAGTCCTTTCATTAAGGGGATTTGCTCTGTGAAGTTTGGATTCAGTCAAAGGCCACAGGTTCCCCAGCCCTACTATAAATTCTTTCATCTCCTCCTTAGAGGTGCAATGGATGGAAATTAAAATAATTGTGTTGAATTTCCTATTGGTTACATTACTTCCTTAGTTATTCTTGTATTGCTGCTGAGGATTACGTCTTCAAAGTAATTCAGGATTGGAGTCCTCTGTCACCTTCATTCTAACAAAACCACTTGTGCTCCTCTTAGGGAACTTTGTAGAATATTATGTCTGAAAGAATGTATGAGCAGGTCAGGAAAGGTGGAGAGTGACAGGCCAGGACCAAGACCTTGAGTCTCACAGTGAATGTAAACTACCTGAAGTCAAGGTGAACAGCAACAGGAGATCCAGCTGTCCCAAGGGAACACTTGCAAGTGACTCTGGGCCATCCCCTGCATTGAACTTTCTTTTTTCTGTTTCTGTGTGATAATCTGACCTTGCCTAGGGTTGGTGCAGGGAGCCCCCACTCTGTCCTGTCACTGCCAAAGGGCTGGTCTCATGAGTAATTTGCCATTTTACAACCCAATTAACTCAACCCAATTAACTGTAAAATGTATGTGTGTATAGATGTATGTGCTTATATATACACATATATTCACACATACATGCATATACTTCTCTGGCATGGTCATTTATCTTTGGAATCTGAATACCGTCCTGTTATTATGGGACTTTTCCTGTACCCCTAAAGCTTTCTACTCAAAAGTGTCAATGGTTCCCTGTTACCTCTGAGAGAGACAGAATCTGGAGAGCCACCAGGCTGACTAAGGAGGGGCCAACCAGCTCACGTCAGAAAAATGGAATGTATTAATGTTCCCATGCTGAAAAGTATGGCATCTGCCCCAATGGCTGCTCCGGTTCCAAGCAAAGAAAGATAGGGAGACTCATTCTCAAAAAAGAAGAGAAGTAGGGTCCAGTTTAGATGATTGCTAAGGTCACATACCAGTTTGTAGTCCAATGGAAAGAGCACTATTTTTGGGGTCAGAGGCGGTTGTTGTTATTCAGGTTTTTCAGTTGTGAGAATCTTCATGACCTCATTGGGAGTTTTCTTGGCAAAGACAGTGGAGTGGTTTGCCATTTCCTTCTCCAGCTCATTTTACAGATGAGGAAACTGAGGCCAAAAGGATTAAGTGAGTAGCCCAAGGTCACATAGCTAATAAATGTCTGAGGCCTGATTTGAACTCACAAAGACTTGAGTCAGAGGCAAAGGAGCTTGGTTCAAATTCTTCTTGATGAATACTATGTGTGCCCTTAAGTAACTCATTTTAGCTATATAGACCTGTTTCCTCCTCTGCCAAATGAGGGACTTAGTAGTCACTATGGCCTCTGAGGTCCTTTCCAGTTCTGATGAGGAACTCTAAGCCTGTGAACCTAAGATCCCAAAGTGGAACTGCTGGTGGCACTAGTCTCATGAGGGAAAGGTCACAGACACAGCCAGTCACTGATTGAGGAAATAAAGAAAATGAGAGGGTTTTTCTGTTTTTACTGCTACTAGTACTAATTGAGTCTATACATAAATGTTATTATTGACCATAGTGTAGCTGGGTCCTCCTATCAGATACAGATTGTGGTGACCCAAGAGAGAAATCAGTGGATTGTCACACTATCAGTATTTTCCATCTTGCCCTTTAATATGTAGCACTTGTGAATACCTCCCCCATCATCCCCAGACTCATATGAAGCAATCCAAAGTGGGTCACCATAAGTTTAGGGGACATCATTGGTCCATATTCACTCAAGATCACCAGCCCCCTTGGATGTGTTGACTTTTTCTAGGCATGTAGAAACACCATGGGTTCAAAGCAAAGGCATTTAATGAAAGAGTTAGGTAGATAGTGAATTTAAGTGCTCTTTTTGTAAAAGGTGCTGTACAAAGTGCTTGAGATAGCAATAACAATATTAACAATAATAATAGATAACATTTAGTAATGCTTTAGCTTTGCAAAGAGCTTCAGAAATATCACATTTTCACAGTGATCCAAGATAATGACCACAGAATTCATGATAAAAAATGCTCTCTGCCTCCACAGAAAGGACTGATGGCATCTGAATACAGACTGAAGCGACTATTTTTTCACTTTTTTCCTCCTTCCTTTTCTTTTCTTTTTATGTTTTTGGTTCAAGTTTTCTTCCATAAAATGACTAATATGGAAATATAGTTTACTTGGTCACCCATGAATGACATATATCAGATTGCTTACTCTCTCAGGGAAGAGAGAGAGGAAAGAAAGAATTTGGAACTCAAAATTTAAAAAACCAAATGTTAAAAATTTGTGTTTGCATGTAATTAAGGGGAAAATATTATTGTAAAACCAGGACAAGTATTATCTCATTTTCTCCAAATCTGGGTTGTGGGTGCTATCATTAATTCCATTTTACAAATGATGAGCCTGAGACAAACCAAGGCTAAGTGACTTGCCTGGTGTCACATAGCTATCAAGTGCTAGGGTAGAATCTGAACTGAGGTCTTTGGGATTCTATCTGGGTATTCACATTGCCCTCAGGGAGCTTGTATGTGACTGGAAGAAGACAGTACATGAAGTAGAACTGGAATGAGGTAGAGGAAGTGCTCTGTGGCCCCTGCTGTGGAGCTGGTGAGAACTGGCCTGGAGCCCTGTTTCCGGACAAGAACAAGGGAAAGCTCATTCATCAGAGATCAGCATTGAGAGGATGGAGTTCTGTAGGAGAGGGGGGAATGAGGATAATGGACCGAATGCCATCCAGGAGATCAGTAAAGAGAGAAGAGAAGACTCTTCCTGTGGAAATCTGAGGCAGAGATTGCCACCAACATTCACCATCAGTGGGAAGCCTGGACACTTATGGAGAAGCACACACGAGGAGAACATGTGTGCTCAGGCTTTTCACAGTGCAGGGGGAAATGTCTTTGGTTCATGTTGTTCCACCTTCTGGGGTGCTCTCAGCTGCCCTCCTGTGGTGTGCAGACTGGCTAGCGTCACTTCTTCATTATCCTGTGTGCTTGTAGCTGGCAAGGCTCTGCTGGACAGAAAGTTCTATGTTAAATAACTTTCATATTCTGTCAAGCCGTTAATCAAATATCGTACTCCTGTCAGGAAACCACACTCTTGGCTGTAAATGATCTCAAGGTGCTACTAAGGTGGCCTTTGCCTTCTGCATTTGTGCCAGAACTTGTGGTTTGGGATCTGAGGCTCCCATCTGCTTTCACCTCCAGGCCCAAGCTGGGATCTTCAGCTGAGTTGCTCCCTCTTTTTCATGGGAGGAGGACTGGATTCTGCCACTCTTGCTCTTTGAGCTTACAACTCAGAGACCCTTTACCACAGCCCAGCTCTTTTAGAAGGCAAGAGAGCCCTCAGGCACCTAATGATGATATTAGAGGAAAAAACCCTAGAGGATTTTCCCCAATACGGTGGAATATATCTGTTTTTCCAGCCTTAGCTAGAATGGGTATTTCGTATACAGAAGATTTCTTTTGTTTTTCCTTTTTGGAGGGGGAAGGCAGGGCAATTGGGGTTTAGTGACTTGCCCAAGGTCACAAGGCTAGTAAGTATTAAGTGTCTAAGGTTGAATTTGAACTCAGGTCTTCCTGACTCCAGGCCCAGTGCTGTATTCCGTATACTACCTAGCCTCTCCCCAGAAGGATATTTCTTGACCCAGGTGCCAATCCCTTTGAAACAGAGTTATCCTTTATCCCTAGTTACTTTGGCCTTGATTCTGCTCTCTTGTTTTGACTTCCTGGTCACCAGGGTAGGGTCTTTGTCAGAGGCCTCTCTTATTTAGGATTAGAATTTATTGGGGCTTGATGCTTGGTTTCTGATTGCTCAAGTGTATCTTATTGCTGTCCAGTTAGAGGATACCCTTCCAGGAAACTGTCAAGGGATCTCAGAATTAGGGTATCCTTAGCTCTTAAAGCCCGAACTTATGCAAATAAATCAGAAGATGAAAAGTCAAAGGAATAAAATTAAGAACAAGAGGCAAGATCATCTTTTCTCAGCCTACCAGTGTCAGCCTCACTCTTGCTTTTGTTGTCTATTTATATCTATATCTATGTCTATATCTATATCTCTAAATGCCTAGCAAGGAGCTGTCTTACCCAAGTGGCCTCATCTGTGTTTCTTGATATGGAAGGGAAGGCATCTGGACAAGTGCACATTCCTCATTTTCTCTTCTCTCCTCTCTATGGTTCAGTACTGGTGCTGTGTTTCTTCTTCTTCTGTGTATGTCTAGAGATGAGAAGAGAGGAATCAAAGAACAGGCTGGTCACATCCCTCCCATGAAGATGGGCCACTGATGAAAATATGCAGGGCTCAGGGCCCATCTCTCCTCCAAAATCTAAAACCAATGCAATTTTCTCCCCAAGCCCCATTATCCCAGCACAGTCATAATTTCTGTTGTTTTGAGGTTACCTTTTATTTTGTTAAGGCAAATCCATCTTCTTTGTAGACAGACACATACTGGTATCAGGGCCGCCAATACAACAATCACGACCGGGATGAAGATGAATAACGACATCCCTGGGTTAATGCTAGACTCTGTACTCACAGTTTCTAAAACAGGAAGTCAGGATAGTTCTGAATTAATCTGTCCCTGAGAAGTAGGAGAGATTAGAAAAGGGAATTTGTGAAGGGCGAGTGGGAAGGAGAAGGGAATAGGAAAGAGAGACTAGCACAGATTGTATTCCTTATAGGACTTTTTGACATTCAGGTAAACAAGGACCAGGACACTGGGGTAATAAAGAGGGAAAAGGGCTTACATTGTTTGAACAGAGGGCAGAAATACAGAGATGACCAGATAAGCTATGACTAAAACATGACAGTAGGCAGTATCTGGAGTGTCTCTCTTCTAGAGTGCCAGTCTTTACTAAGTTCCTTCAATTCTCCCCCATTTTCTCCCCAGAAAGCCTTCCTTCTCCCCTCAGTGTGCACTAATCCTCTTCCTCTAGTACAGCTCCTCACCCCCTACATCACATCTCCTCTCTCTCTCATCAGAATAAAACCTAGAAGAAAGAGCCTTTGTTCCTGCTTTACTATTTCAGGGGCACATTCAGCCTTCAGGAAGTGCACTTAAATACAGAGACATTCCCAGGGGAAGGACTGAGTGACTGACAAGCTCAGTAACTTTCATTGGGTTCTCCAGTAAAGGTAGGTCTATAGTTCAGTCAGTCTTCATTCCTTTGGGCTGGCTCAGGGGTGTGTTACCTTGGGACAGGCCTTCCAGCCTCAGTTTTCTGTCCTCTACTTTCCCCTGTGTAAGGAAAGAGACGCTCTGCCCTTCCTTCCCTTTCTAAGGGGCAAAGTGGGAGGGGAAGACAGGTTTTGGAAAGGTCTGAAGGTGGGAGAGTGGAAGGAAGCTTTGAAAAGTGTATAAGTGTGTGAGAGCAGGGTGGGGTGCAAAAGTGGCTCATTTACCAAACACTGTTAAGTTGTACTTCTGATTATGTGTCTTTCCTGAGACTGACATGATGTGAGCTTCATAACATCCACTGTATTCAGAGGTCACATTCATTAACATCAGGTATCTGTCATTGGTGACACTCAGCCTCCCCCCACATTCCTTCTGGGGAATGATCCAGCTTGGTCTGCTCTCGCATGGAGAGAAGGTGAGTAGGAGCAGATTCTTAGATTCCAAATACCATCTAATCAGCCGGGTCTCCTTTCCTATTTTTCGGTCTATATGGAATAGGACGTCATCTCCCCAGGTCCTGTTCAGAGAGGACACATCTTCTGAGATGCAGTTGCCTGTGACAGGAAAGAAACAGGAGATAATGACATAGGAAAGGTGGCCCCTTAGTTACCTAAGGGAATAAAAATTGCAGAAAGGTCCTGAGGAAGGCCTTGCATGTACCACAGGTATTTCAGAGGCATTCTAAAATAAAAGTGCTTTTCTTTCTCTTCAGACCTGACCCTTCTCCAGGCCTCCCTCTTTCAGCTGAGGATGAGACCAGTCCCTCAGGTCAGGAGCCTTGCATTCAGCCTTGACATTCCCTGTCCTGCTCTCATGGCCCCCTGGTCACCAAGTCTTGTCTCTCCTTCCTCTTCAGCCTCTTCCTGTATAATCCATTCCTTCTGCTCACATGGCCTCCCTTGGCCAGGCTCTCACTACCCCTTACCCGGACTATGGTCATAACCTCTTAATTCATCTCCCTGCTTCTATTCTCTCTTCCTTCTCCAGTCCACCCTCCCAGGAGCTCACAAAGCAATAAAGCACAGCCAGGCCCCTTCCCACCCCTCCCCTGCCTTGTTCACCAACATCCCTTGGGGGAGGGGGGAAGGAGGCAGGAGGGGGTTCAGGTGCTCCCAGGAGGGGAACACAAATTCTGAGCCACCATAATCTGCTTCCTTTCCAGCTTTCTCATGTTCTTTCTTTCCTTTTATGCTTTTCCCCTTCCTGAGAAAATGACTATTAGCTTTTCCCAAAGTCTTCATTCTCTTTCCCATTTCAGTGTCTTGACCCAGACCAAACAGCACACTTTGCTGGCATCTGTCTGAATCCTTTGCTGTTCTGTTGCTTGTTCTGTCTGACTCTTTCTGACCCTGTTTGGGTTTTCATGATAGAGATAAAGGGCTAGTTTGCCATTTGCTTCTCCAGCTCATTTAACAGATGAGGAAACTGAGGCAAACAGGGTGAACTGACTTGACCAGGGTCTCCCAGGTATTAAGGGTCTAAGGCACAATTTGACCTCTCCAGGCCCAGTACTCTGTACACTTTGGCGCCCCCTAGTGGCCCTATCTGAATGCTTACTTTCTTGGAGGTCTGAGCTCATGGGGTTGGTATTATGCTGTATGAGACAATGGAGTGGAATTGGAGTCAGAGCATTAGTTTGGTACCTGGGAGTCAGGACTCCATTCTCACTGGGATGGCAGTATGGTAAAGTGAGATCTCTGTGCTGGGACCAGGCTCTAATTCCAGCTCTGCTCCTTCCTTACTCTGTGACTGTGGACAAGTCACTTTCCCCATTCTTCTTTCTAAAATGAGTAGTGGGTCCAGAGTAGAAACAGGAACTCCCCACAGCTCCAGCTCTCACCACCTCCAATCCATGTAAAAGGGGACTCTGAACAAACTTGAGAGCTAGAGAACCCACAAAATGACACAGAGAAGCTAACCTTCTGCTGAGGACAGACTGGCAGGCCTGCAGGAATCATCCAGCACAGCGCTAAGGGAGCTGAGCCCAGCTCCACACCAATCTTTTAGCCCTGCTGGCTGGAGGGACTCCAGATCACCAACAGCTGTGGCAATCCAGAATTATCAACACATAGATGCTAAGGACAAAGTGAGAGGTCAGTGCAGGGTGGACTTTGGGACCCAGTAGTTGGGAGTGTGTTGGCTTTTGCCTCTGGGGTGAGAAGCTGCTGAGGGTGGCACAGCTGCCGCCACAGGGCAGCTTCAGCTCCTGGCCTGCAGAGTGCAGGGGGACCAAGTGACCAGTCTGAGGGGTAATAGCTCTTGCTTTAACCTGCTTGGATCTGGATTGAGGTCTAGGGTGGAGGTCGTGGGGTTGCCAGAGCTTGTGGAGGCTTCAAAGAAGGCACCCAACTAATACTTCTGGTAGCTGAGAAATGCCCAGCTTTTGGTACAAAGCTCCCCTGTCTGGTAGCCGAGTCCTACTGTGGCAAAAACTGAAAAGTCAAGTAATTGAGTGGCAACATGAGCAAGCAAAGGAAGCAAAGCAAACAGAAGAATCAAACATTAGACTTCTATTTTGGGGACAAAAAGGATCAAAACATGGAATAGGAGGAAGACAGCTAAGTCAGAACTACTGCACCAAAAGCTTCAAAGGAAAATACCAGCTGGTTTCAGGCCATAGAGAAACGTAAGAAGCAGATAAGAGAAGTGGAGGAAAAATAGGGAAGAGAAATGAGAACGATGCAAGACAATTACTAAATGAAAATCAACAGCCTGACTGAGGAAAATAACACCTTAAAATTAGACTAATTTAAATGGCAAAAGAGGCTCAAAAAGGCAATGAGGAGAAGAATGCCTTAAAAAGCCAATTTGCCAGATGGAAAAAGAATCTCAAAAGCTCGCTGAGGAGAATCATTGCTTCAGAATTAGATTGGAGCAAATGGAAGCTAATGACTTTATGAGAAATCAAGATGCTATTAAACAGATCCAAACAAATGAAAAATAGAAGGCAGTGTGAAATATCTCATGGGAAAAACCACTGACCTGGAAAGTAGATCCAGAAGAGAGAATTTAAAAATTATTGGACTGCCTGAAAGCCACGATCAAAGAAAGAACCTAGAAATCATCCTCCAAGAATTTCTCAATCCAAACTGCCCTGATGTTTTAGAACCAAAGGGCAAAATAGAGGTTGAAAGAATCCACTGATCACCTGCTGAAAAAGATCCCCAAAAGAAAACTCCTAGGAATATTATAGCCAGGTTCTGAAATTCCCAGATCAAGAAGAGAATATTACAAGCAGCCAGGAAAAAAGAATTTGAATATTGTGAAAACACAACCAGGAAAACTCAGGATCTGGCAGCTTCTACACTGAGGGATCGAAGCCCTTGGAGTATGATATTCTGGAGGTCAAAGGAGCTAGGATTAAAACCAAGAATCACCTACCCAGCAAAACTGAGTATCATGTTTCAGGGGAAAATATGGTTATTCGGTGGAATAGAGGACTTTCAAGCATTCTTGATGAAAAAATCAGAGTTGAATAGAAAACTTGACATTCAGATACAAGAAGCAAGAGAAGCATGAGAAGGTAAACAGGGAAAAGAAATCATAAGAAACTTATCAAAGTTGAACTATTAAAATTCCTACCTGGAAGGACGATAATTGTAAGTGATGAAACTTTTCTCAGTATGAAAATAGTTGATGGGAATCGAAATTATCTATCTATCTATCTATCTATCTATCTATCTATCTATCTATCTATCTATCTATCTATCTATCTACTTATCTATCTATCTATCTATCTATCTATCTATCTATCTATCTATCTATCTATCTATCTATCTGTGTGTGTGTCTATATCAGAGGCTATACTGGCATATGAATACATATGTGAATGTGTATATATATGTTTACAGGTATATATAGATAGAAGGCACAGGACGAATTTAATAGGAAGGGATGATACTTAGAAGGTGAAATTAAGAGGTGAGAGAGGAATATAATGAGAGAAGATGGGGAGAGACAGAATGGGGTAAACTATCATATAGAAGAGGCAAGGGAAGATGGTTACAATGGAGGGGAAGAACAGGAAGGCAAAAGGGTCAACCTTATTTCCATTGAATTTGGCTCAGGGAGGGAATGAAATACACACTAAATAGGGTATCTCACCCTACAGGAGAGTAGGAGGGAAGGAGCTGAGAGGGGGGATGATAGAAGGGAGGGCAGGTGGGGGGAAGCAAAGTTGGAAGCAACCACTTTTGAAAAGGGACGCGATCAAAGTAAAGAATAGAACAAGTGGGAGGTGGGATAGGAGGGAGGGACATATAGTCAGTCTTTTACAATATATCTACCATGTTAATGTTTTGCATTAGGTACACGTGTACAACCTATACTGAACTGCTTATCTTCCCAGTAAGGGTGGGTGACAAGGAAGGAAGGGAATGAATCTGGAATTCAAAGTTTTAAAATCAAATGTTTTAAAATATATATATTTATTATTATTAATACTATTTTACATGTAATTGGGAAATAAGATATACAGGCACTGGGGCATAGATATCCACCATGCCCTACTGGAAAAGTCAAAGGGGGTATGGGAGAAGAGATGGGAGAGAGCAGATTGGAGGAGGGGATATCCTGTGAGACTGCTATTTTGGGGCTGTGGGTAGGGAAAAAACAGAGAGAAAATTTGTAACTCAAAATCTGATGGAAATGAATGATGTAAATCAGAAGTTAATAAAGCATTTTAAAAATGAAAAAAATAAAAATAAAGAAAAACAAAAAATAAAATGAGGCAAGTGAGCTAGGTGACCCGTAAGTTCCCTTCCAGCTTGGGCTAGAATGCCAGGCAGAAGCCTAGGGCAGGGTCAAGGAGTATTTCCTGCATTGAGATAGGGAGAGGAGAACACTGGGAGGTTATGTGACTTATTCTGGGTCACACAGACAGTATAGCTAACTATGTGGATAGAGAGTCAGGAAGACTTTGAGGTCAAATCTAGCTTTGGTTACTTCCTGGGTGTGTTACCTGGCTAAATCACTTAACCTCTATCTGCCTCTGTTTCCTTAATTGCAAAATGGGGATCATAAGAGCATCTACTTCACAGAGTTGGTGGGAGGATCAGTTTAGATACAATTTGTAATCATTTAGCACAGTGCCTGCATACAGTAGGTGCTTAATAAACGCTTGTTTCAGAAGTAGAGTTAAACTGCCATGATAGCACAGGTTAAGCTGGCATAATATCTCAGTAATAGAAAGAACATTGACTTAAAAGGCCAGGTCATGGCGTCATTTATTTACACCCAGAAGGGATACTAGAGGATATCGAGTTCAGTTCCTTCATTTTACAGATAAGGAACTGGAGGCCGAGGGAGCTCTACCCAAAAGTCATACAGGTCAAAATCATTGGAGGCAGGATTTGAATTCAAGTCCTATGACTCTAACTTGAGTCCTTTTTTTAGTGTTTCACATCTCAGTTCCTATGCTTGTACCTCTATGGAAGAAGGTGGATCCTCCTCATATCCCGTTCAGGCAGAACCCCCTTACCTGCAGAGATGCAAGTACCTGTGCCATTAGCAGTTACGCCTGGGCAGGGAAAAGAAAGGAAATGTAGGTTTGGAGAAGGCCTGGATGGCCTTCACTTTCTCAAGTATGCCCAAGAGAAGGCCAATTCCTAGCCCATCCCAGGCTTCTGCTTTCTCAAACTTTGCTATTTCTGCCAAAGATACCAATATTATGCCCAGTAAACAGGAACTGAAGCCTTCAGAGTTATCTATAACTTGTGTCTTTCAACAGGTGCCCCACCATCTAACTTTTTTTTTTAGCTTACCTGATATCAACATATATGTGTGCATAATTATATATGTGTATAACAACATATTTTAAACACACTCATAAACATACATATATTTCCCTTTCTCTTTCTATCTCTAATATGCCATTAGTAGTGTTTTGGAAACACCCTATACATACATACATACATACATACATACATACATACACTCACATAAACCCACATACATATATTAATAGTATTTTGAATAATACACATATAGACAAATCTGTCTTCATAGATATAGAATTCTCCAGATTATAATGTGCTCTTAGAACTTGTTATTTTTGGCCCTAGAGGCTTGAACCAGGAGTGATGGGTAGATGGGTGGAGGAACAAATGCAAGTTTATGTAATGAAAAAAAAAAGTCCGGGGGCGGCCAGGTAGCACAGCAAGTAAGAGCACCGGCTCCAGTGTTGGGATGACCTGGAGATCGAATCCCGGGCTCAGACACTTAGCACCCACCCAGAAACACCTAGCCGTGTAACCTTGAGCAAGTTACTTAACCCCAATTGCTTTAAAAAAAAAATTTCTAATCCTTAGGGGCAGCTAATTGTAGAATGGATCATCTCAGGAGGCAGGAGTGGGCTCCTCACTGTAGGCCTTGGAGCCAAGGCTAGATGAAGGTCAGGTGTATCATGGCAGGATTTCTTTTTCAGGTTTGCGTTGGACTCAGTGGCTTTTAATGTTACCTCATCTCTCAAGACTAAGCTTCTCTCCTCTCCCTCATCCCTACCCAGCCCCCTCCCTCAGTCCCTGTTATTAATCCTGCTTCCAAGCTTGCAGGGCTCAGGGGCCAGGGCTCCTTCAGAGGTTCATCCCTGCCGTGTGGCCAGGGGGCTACATTAATAAATGGAGGAAAGTCACCAGATGGTGGCACATTGAAAAGCCATGCCTCCCTCTGTTGCCCCAGCCCAGCCTCTCCCTGACACAAGCAGGGGGCTGAAAAAGAGCTGAGCACTGGTGCTTGTGAAAGCTACACCAAGAAGGCACCTCAGTTGGAAGGACAGTTTCTGTCCAGCGGTGACATGGCTCACTGGAGGCCCGCCCACTCCTGCCTGATCTCCTCCAGCTGTCCTCAAGTCTTGGGTCCTCAGACCCCCAGAGCTGGGCTCTCATCTGTGAGGACTCAGGGTGACCAGCAGTTTCCTGACCTTATACCCTTCATGGCCTCCCTTTTTCTTTATCCTTTGCTGTGCTTGCTCTTTCTATGTCACAGGGCCTTGCTCTTCCCCCCTCTCTTCCTTTCCACCTTCCCTCCCCCCTTCACACCACTCTCTCAAACTTTGTGAATTCCACCTCAGAGGTCCAGAGTATGGGCAGGACCAGTTGGATGCAATCACTCACCTCTGACATGACTGAGAACATCCACCAGGACCCAGGTAAAGAGGAATCCAGACAGGAATCTCTGATCCATTAAATCAAACAGTGCTCTAGCCAGTGTGCTCAGGGAAACCTCAGTGAATGGTTCAGCTTTTCCCTCGAAGGCCTTTTATCTTGCTTGCACCTGGTCTCTCCAGTCTGTGTACCTGCCTAGGACAGGTACAAAGGTGCTCCCTGTATGTGCATACAGCTTTACCTACAATACCACTCATTCAGGCACACACTCCAAACTAAATAGTGACTGCTATCTCCTCTGAGCCCAGTCTATGCTTTATATCCAGCCCAGGAATCCATTGGGAGGCAGGGACGCCCTATTCACTGCTCTGACAATGGGTTTTCCCTCTTCCTCCCTCCCCCTGGAATCTTCCCCTTCTCCCCAGAGACCTTGTTCCTA
>NW_027187163.1:0-11124 GCF_028583685.1 Petaurus breviceps papuanus
GGGTGGGGAAGTGGCAGAAGCCAGGAGTCTGGCCTTCTATTTGAAGGATCCCACACCTCCTGAGTTCCCATCTCTGGGGTGGAGTTAGACTTTATCTTTTAGGGACCCAGAGCAGCCTGGAGAATCACAGGAGCATTTCTCATCCTCCTTCATGGCCAGCGTGAGTGTGCCAGGGTATAGGTTGAGGGTCCAGAAGAAGGGGATCCTCTGGTCTTGGAACTTGGGAAGAAATCGGGGAAACCTGAGAAGGGTGAGCTGGAGGGTGGGTGGGGATCTCTAAGCCACCACCACACACCCCTTGGGCTAGGGCTCCTTTCTCTTCTTTAACCTGCCACCGTGACCTCCCCAGCTCCTGAAACTTGTCTTTGACAAGCTGGTAAGTCCAGAGAGATCCGGGGAGAGGGGGGAAGGGGAAAGTGGGGCTTGGAGTTAGGGGTTCCCTTGGCTATAAGTGGTTACATCTGCATGGGGCTGAGGATGTGGGGGAATCCCCTTCTTTAAATGGACAGGGAAGAAGAGGCGAGATGCATGTGTGAGGTGGGTAGAGCTGAATCTTCTGCCAGAGGACCAGACTTTCTGAAATGAAAGACTGTCTTAGAGAGTTAACTCCATCCCCACCAGAGGGTACAGAAAGAGTCCAGCCTGAGAACGCTCCATTGGAAAGGGATGAAGGAGATGGTAGATCCAGTGGGCAAGGGGCAAGTGATTCTTTAGGACCTTCTTAATTCTAGCCCTGTTCCCTTTTAAAATAAGACCAAATTAGTCTCACAAATACAATCTTATCCTATTTTGTGAGAAAACAGCCCATAAGATTCCCCTCCCTCTGCCCCCTACTTAATTTTCATTTTCCATTCAATTTCCATGATTTAGAAGGGGCAGGGACCACATATCTGGTGTCCTTACCCTTGTCACAAAGATGTGATGGGGCAGAAAACGCTAAGTTGCTGTACCTTAGCATTTCAACCAAGGTCACCCTTGATTCCCCATTCTTTCTGAACCTCTCCCTCCCTTGCCAACTCCCTTCTCCTGGCCATGGCTGACTCCACAGCCCCTGCACCCACCACCCCACCCTGGGATTGGGACCAAGACTTGGCTCTGGAGAATTTGGAGAAGCTCTTCCTGAAAACTTTCCTGGGGAGGAATTCCTTCCCTGCTTAGGGAGATGAGGGCAGCTCTGAGAGCATGAGGAGGAGGGAAGGACGATGTCTGGGGCATGTGCTGGGGAGGCAGGTAAGGCTTCCCCAGCTCCCAGGGGGTTTCCCCAATGAGCTATAGTCTATCTCCTATCCTTGGGGTAACAACACTCTCCTCCCTTCCCCCTTCATCCTTGCACAAGGACCAGGACACATACAATTGAAATCCAAGTTAGCACTGGCGCAGATATTGGGTTGGGGAGAGCATGTTTTTGGTGTCCACTTCTGATTCTGTTCCTCATTT
Source organism: Petaurus breviceps papuanus (assembly GCF_028583685.1). NCBI lineage: Eukaryota > Metazoa > Chordata > Mammalia > Diprotodontia > Petauridae > Petaurus > Petaurus breviceps. Next base: position 1,438 of record NW_027187163.1, read on the forward strand.
GTGTGACCTGGAACAGGTCACTTCTTGCTTCTTGGAGCCTCAGTTTCCCAGTTTCCTCAGTTACTGCAAAATGAGTAGACTGGACCAATCATCTAGCCTGGTTCCTCCTTTAACAGACGGGGAAACTGAGGCCCAGAGACATAAAGAGTTTCCCCAAGGCCACAGAGCTGGGATTGCCTCCCTCTTTAGTAGTAATGAGCCTGGGGAGAGCCTACTTTCCTAGGACCTTCCCAGAGGGTGGCCCCTCCCCACCTAGGTTCTCTGGGTCCCCTCGGCTCCCAGTCAACCCTAAACTTTCTGTGCTTGGTCAGTTTGTTGATGACCAGTAACTTGAGGTTGCTCCAACCTGGAGTCTGCATAAGCATAGTGGGAGATAGTCCACCTCATGTCATGTGGTAAGTGGAACATGGGATGGATGAGACAAAATTTAATCCTGGGTGGAAGCTGAATCCTTTACCATCTGCTTGCACTTGATCCCTGATTAGAAGCACTGAGCTGTTTTGGCCTTAGCTTTAGATGGCAGAGCTAGGACTGAGCATCAGGAAAGTCTTCCCAGCAGAAGCTTCCCAGTAGCTGGAGTGGACAGTTGGATAGGAAGTGAGCTCCTTGACTCTAGAGGTAGTAAAATATATACCAAGTTCACTTGTTAGATAGGGTGGGAGTAGGAGAGATGTGGGAGAGATGCCATGGTGCTTCAGGGCAGGATTGGGTGAGAGTCCCTGTGGGGGTCTTCTAGCTCAGGGATTCTCTGACTAGTGGGTTTCCAAGACTCTGGAACTCATGCTAATGATGGAGATGTGTTCTTTTTTCCCAGTTTTATGTTGGAACTGGACAGGGTCAGCCTTAATATTGGCCTGCACTTCAACCCACCCTTCAACCACTTTAAGGATACCAAAATCATCATCTGCAACTCCATGAAGGACCACATGTTGGTCTAAGAACAAAGAGTGAAACACTTCCCCTTTGTGCCAGGGAGCTGGTTGGAGATAAGACCCCAGAAGCAGAGCATGGAATGGTCCACCCTGGAAAGACCCAAGAGCTGATCTCATCCACCCCTTGTATTTGATGGAATAGTCCTGGAAGTAAACTCTAATGGGGAATGATGAAATGCTAGAGGAGAAAGCAATCAGTGAGTTTCCAAAAGCCAATGCAAAGAATCCCAGCACCCCTTGAGCTAGGGGAGAGGGGGAGGAGAAGTGGAGGGATTTGTGAGGGGCAGTGGTCCTGATAGGGTAAGAGAAGAGTGTAGGGTATTCCAGGACACATAATATGATGCTAGAATTAGAGCTGGAGAGAACCTCAGGGATCATCTAATCTGACCCCCTTATTTTACAGAGGGGTAAACTGAGGCTCAGAATGAAAAAATGCTTTTCCCAAGGTCACACAGTGTCTCGTAGTGAGTTTCTTGAGGTGGATTTTGAACCTAGGTCTTCCTGTCTTCAAACCCAAGGTTCTGTGTTCATCTCCTTCTGCCTTCTCCCCATTCAGGTTAACAGAACATTTGAAGGAAAGCAGTTTAAGGTGAAGCTGCCCTTTGGCTTCCTTAATTGTCTTAACTTAGAATCAGTCACCTTCTTGGGAATTACTCATGACTTCACACTCAGATCGTTGTCCTTCCACTGAGCCCTACAATCAAGCAGCCTTCAGATCCCATTCTTAGCTCTTGGGGTTCGTTTATGACTAATAAAAGTGGTGATGACAATAACATCTGACATTTTCTGTTATTCTGCTCCGGGTTTGGAGTTGGGAAGCATAGTTGAGTGATCCTGGATAAGTCTCTTCACCTTAATGGTATTCTGGTGATTTTCTGGGAGAGGGATCCTTCCATAGAATTAAATTTTTGATGGGGAAAAAAGTTGTCTTTATTCCCACTGACTTCTGATTTTCCTAGTATTTCTCTGCTGTTTTTCAATATTTCAAAGAATCATTCCAACGGAAGTATATTACTAGTCTTCTGAGTGCATTGGGGAAGGATGAGAAGAAAAGAGAGAATTTGCAACTCAAAAAATTTTTGACTGACTATTAAAAGCACAATTTTAAAATATGAAGCTTTCCTAAAATGGAAAACCACAAAGACAGCAACAGCACATCTGGAAGCTAGATGGGAGGAGAGTGGAAAGACATCCCCTGGCTCTTCTCCAGGTAACCAGCTCGAAAGATTCCCTTCCCCTGCCCCCAGTTACTTCTCCATCTCTTTGGAAGAGGAAGGGACCACACATCTGTGCTGTGCTGGTTCCCTTAATCTTCTCCAAAGAGAACGGCATGGGAAGCCAAGTGCCTTTACTTTCGTGTATCTGCCAAGGTCACTGCTCATTCCCCTGGCAGTCTGTGCTGGGAATTGGCTGTGTGGATGAGGGCAGGCCTTAGCATCTTTCTGAGTGTGCTTTCTTGGATCAGATGGTGGCCTTAAGTAGTGAGATTCACTCAGTGAACACTATCTCACTCTCCCTGAGCAGAGCCCAGCACTGGGAGGGAGACAGAGAGGGCCTGGAGGTGCCCACTGCTAAGTGGGCAGCATGGCTGACCTGATAGCAGGGCTGGAGACTGAGGACACCAGGCCATATGCAGGGCAGCCAAGAGAACAATTTTGCCCACAGTTATGCATCTCAAGGGATCTAAATGTCAGCTTTTAAGTGGCCTTGTTCTAATCAATCAGTTAGGGTCTCTACATTCCATTGATTGTATAAAGACACTTGGGGGGAGTAGGACACCTCTTTTTCTGAATTCGGGAAATTGTCCCTGTGGACTCTCTCCCAACTTAGAAAGTTGCTAACCTTTCCTCCAATCAACATCAGATTATGTAATGTTGTATTGTTTCGTTTTAATTAATTGGACTCATTTAATTAATTGTTTTTCGTGTATAAAAATCTGTCTCCCCTTGTATTTGGGCTGCAGTCCTAGGAGGAAGACATCTGATCCTAGTTTGTTGGGCAATTGCCAGGCATTGCTTAATACATCAGTAAGCTTGGAAGACCCAGCCTTTGTCTCCCCAATCATTTAATCTTTCATCCATAAAAACTTGGGAGGTGTTTGGTGCAAAGATGGTTATCTCTTTTTTATAGAGGAGGAAACTGAGATTCAGAGTGAAGATATGACTTGTCCATGGGTCACACTGCTGGCAGTGGAGGGGGTGGGGGAGTAGGGTGGTGCCAGGACTGTGAGGGAGATGAAGGGGCTGCCATCAGGCTCAGGATGAGAGGCACTTGACTTGGCAGGAGGAGAGCTGTGTCTGTTCTGCCTTGCTCCCTGCTGAGAGCTCCCTCCGCCTGGGGATCATGTTTTCTGTTTCTCCAACCCCTCCAAGGTTTGTGGAGTGCTTGTCTTACCTTTGAGAAGGATGATGGGAGAAGGAATAGTTAGGGGTGTTGGATTCTGTACATGAACCTTGCCAGCAAATAAACATGGGCTGCCCTACAGGACAGCATTGAACCTGATCCTGCTCAGCCCCAGAGGCAGAACTAGGGGGAACTGGGGAAAGGTACAGAGACACCTGTCCATTCCATCCAATCACGGGAGCTGTCCAGAAGTGGAACCGGCTGATGCCATAGGGAGCGAGTTTCCCGTTGTTGGAGGTCTTCAAAGGGAAACTGTGACCATTTGGGGAGAGTATTTCAGAGGAAGACTTTATTTCAGTAGTTGTCCAAGTCCTTTCCAATGGAGATTTGATATACACTTATGAGATAGGAACAAGGACCCAGTCTGTCCTGACAATGTCTGTATAGGGAACTCCGAGGCAAGCAAAGCCAAATCCAAGTCAGCACCTTCATTTTGACTGATTTATTTCATTGACTCTCTGAGCAACATGGTGAAGCCCTTTTGAGAGAAACGTTGTTTTTTTTTTTTAAGTAGTAGAAGGAAATAGTAACAGTTAGAGTTCAGTGAAAATAAAGATATCATTTCTTTTTTCTCTCCAAAGTCCTTGTGATCTACCCATGGACACCAGGAAGAGCAGTGAGCCCCAGGTGAAGGACCCCGCTCTTAGAGGGTGACCTCAAGCACTGAACAGTGAGGTGACTTGGGAGGGGGGAGTTGGACCCAGGGCTCCTTGCCTTTGAGGGAGTGGATCTCTGTCCACTATGAAGCCCTTTAATTCTACTAGGATTCCAGTTCGCAGATGAGCAAACTGAGACTTGGAGCTTTTGGTCCTGGCCTTCAGGTCCCCCTCAGGAGAGGAACAAGAGGCAGGTGAAAAAGATGTGTTAAGACGTCAAGAGAAGATCCCTTCTTTTCCCTCTGGGAGCTCATGGGCCCCTCTTCCCCTCCCTCAACCATCTACTTTTGGTTTAATGGAATCACAGGGGCCTGTACTCTCGGACTTTGCACCTTTGTTTCATTGTTCTCAGTGTCAGGGGTGGGGGCTGTGGGTATCCAAGGAGAGGCTTCCTGGGACCTAGGGAAAAAGCACCATAGTTGGGGTCAGAGGGCCTGGTTAGAAGTCCTGGCTCAGCTCCTCAGGCCCAAGTGACCCCAGGGCCTCAGTTTCTCCATTTGTTAAGAAACCAAATGGTTTCTTAGGTCCTTCCATGCTATGACATCCTCTGATCAGGATGTCCCCCATCAGATGGAGTCTTTGGAGGAAAGGGACCTGACTTTCACCCGGACCAGAGTATGGCCTTCTGCCCAGCTGTACCCAGCTCCTTTCCTCCATTGTCAGATTCCACTTCACTGTAAAACTAGTTTTCCACTGACCTCACCAATCTCTCTACCAAACACCCAGCCTTATCCCCCAAAGAACTGTTTTGGGGGTTTGGATGTGGAGGAAAAGACTAGAAAAGAATGGAGCTTGATGTGTGTGGGGGGGGGTGTGGCCAAAGGGTTGTGTCCTCCTGCATTGGCTCCCCCTCCAAGAAAGGCTTCAAAAATTCTACTCACCCCACCCGGAGATACCTCACCCTACCCTTTAGTGTTCAGGATTGGTGGAAAGTGACAAAGGGGGGGGGGTTGGAGGAGTATGGAGGTGGGGACTCAGAGGAAGCCTGGAGACTGACCATCTATTTAAACAGTTCACCACTTCCCTGAGTTACCATCTCAGGACTGGAGCTGAACTTTATCCTTCGGAAACCCAGCACAACCAGGAGAATCACAGAAGTCTTTCTCACCATCAGTCATGGCCAAAGTAAGTGTTCCAGGGGCTGTTTGTGGAGAGCATACAAGCTTCTGGTCCAGAGGGGGATGCTGTGGAATTGGTGTTTGGAAAGAATTGAGGTGACTTGAGAAGCAGGTGTTCAGGAGGGAGGGGGAGATATTCTAAGCAGAGCATCCCTTAGATGGGCTGGGGCTCTGTTCTCTTCTTCTCTCACCCCCACCCAACCTCCCCAGCCCTTGTAACGGCCAGTACTTCCATGCCTTTGCAAGTTGTCTTTGACTACCTGGAAAGTTTAGAGAAATCCTGGGGAGAAGTAAAAAAGGAGGAGGCAGTAAGAGCTGGCTTGGATTAAGCTTAGAGTGTCCCCTGGCTCTGAGGGGAACTGTCTCCATGGGGTTGGGGGTAGAATGTGGGGGAATCCTCTTCCTTGAATTAACAGGGAAGGGAAAGAGGCCAGGTGGTGGGAAGGGGAAATAGAGGTAGAGATGAATATTCTGACAGAGGATGCGACTTTCTGGAATGAATGACTGTCTTACAGAATTCACTACAATTGACCTTATGGTACAGAAGGAATCCAGGCTAAGGAGGCTCCACTGGAAAAGGAGGAGTCTAGAGATGGCAGAAGGCAGGGAGGGGCAGGGACCAAGTGATTCCTTAGGTCCTTCCTTATTCTAGCCCCCTCTCCCACCCTTAAAAATAATACCCAATTAATCTCACAAATTCACTACTTCCCTTCTCTAGGAAACCATTTCTGAAGGTTCCCCTCTCCCTTCCCCCCAATTATATCTCCATTGATTTAGAACAGGAAGGGACCACACATCTGCTGCCCTGGTTCCCTTACCCTTTTATCCCAGGGGAGGAGAAGCCAAGTTCCTTTACCTAAGTGTTTTAGCCAAGGTCACTCTTGATTCCCCATTCTTTTTGAACTTCCCCCTCCCTTGCCAACTCCCCTTCTCCTGGGCATGGCTGGTTCCTGCCCTAGACTGGGATCAACACTTGACTCTGGAGAAGGGGGAAGCTCTTCCTGAAAACTTTCCTGGGGTGATTTTTATCTTTGCCTCCTAAATGAGATGAAGGCATTACTGGGAGAATAAAGAAGAGGGTAGGACAAGGATTGAAGGTAATCCAGAGGCAATGTTAGGCTTACCTACCTACCAGAGAGTTTCCTATTGGCTACAGTCTATCTAGGCTATACCCTTGGGGTAGCACTACTGTCCTTCCTTCCCCCTTCCTCCTTGCCCAAGTGCCAAGATGTATGTGATGCCAGCCAAAGATGGTGCTGTGGAACCAGCCAAAGATGTGGTAGTCAGTGAGAAAGAGAGAACATGGTCCTGGGAACCTGGAATAACTTGGATGGCACTTCTAATTCTCTTGCTCACTTTTGTGACCTGGGACAGGTCCTTTCCTCTTTCTTGGAGCCTCACTTTCCTGATCTGCAAAATAAGGAAGAGACTAGATCAATCACCTAGGCTCCTTCCTCATTCAACAGATGGGGAAACGCAGACCCAGAGATATGGAGGGGCTTCCCCAAGATCACAAAGTTGGGACTCGCTCCCACTTCAGCACTAACTAGCCTAGAGGAGAGACTGTTTTGCTAGAACCTTCCTGGGGAGGTGGCCTCTGCCCAGCTGGAAATTCTGGGTCCCATCAGCTCCCAGCCAGTCCTAACATTGCTGTGCTTGGTCTCTTCAGCCAGTGGTTGCCAGTCAATTCAACCTGAAACCTGGATCATCCGTAAGAGTAGAGGGAGACATCTTGCCTGATGCCAGGAAGTAAGTGGGACCTGGGATGGATGAGAGACAATTTAACCATGGGTGCGAGCTGCATCCTGTACACACTCACCTGCCCTTGCCCCTTGAAGAAGCACCGAGCTACTTTTGCCTCAACCCCAGATGGCAGAGCCAGGACCCAGCAACAGGAAAAACTCCCTAACAGGAGTTACCCAGTACCTGGAATGCAGTGTTTGGATAGGTAGTGAGCTCCCTGTCTCTGGAGGTAGCAGAATCCCTACAATGGTCAGTTGTTGGGCAGGATGAGGATAGGAGGGGTACTGCAGAAGAGAAGTCATGGTGCTTCAGAGTAGGATGGCCAGGAGAGTCCCTTGGGGGAGGGGTCTTAGAAGACCCAAAGATTCTCTGAGTGGTGGGTTTCCAAGGCTTTGGGCCCCATGGCATTGATGGAGAAGTGTTCTCAATTCCCAGATTTGGAATAGATCTGGGCACAGATGAGGATAACGTTGCGTTGCACTTCAACCCACGTTTCGACATTGACGGTTTCAAAGACATCATCATCTTCAACACCAAAACTTCCGGCCAATATGGCATCGAATATAGAGACAGACACTTCCCCTTTTCTCTGGGGAGCAGGACAGAGGTAAGACCCAGAATCAGAGTATGGAATATCAGAGCAGAGGCAGGGGCGGACCCCAAGAAATGATCTCATCCACCCCAGTATTTGACAGAAGAACCTGGAAGAAAATTCTGATGGGGAAAAGATGAGAAGGTAGAGGAGAAAGGAATCAGTGGGCTTCCCAAGGGCAAGGACAAGAACCCCAGAATGCCTTGAACTGGGGTTGTGGGGGGAGAAAGGGAGGGAGCTGGGCTGGGCCTTGATCCCAATAGGATGACAGAAAGTTCTAGGGTGTCCTATGCCAAGTAATAGGACTTAGATTAGTAGGATTTAAAAATGGAGGGAACCATCTGGTTGACTCCCTCATTCTACAGAGCATGGCCCTGAGCCTGGAGAAAAGATTTCCCTAAGGTCACCCAGAGTGTTGTAGTAAGTTTCTTGAGATGGAATTTGAAGCCAGGCCTTCTAGTCTCCAAGCCCAGGGTCCTCTGGTCAGCTTCTTCTGTGTTCTCTCCATCCAGATTTTCATAGATTTTGAAGGACAGTCTTTTGTGGTGAAGCTGCCTGATGGCTATCGCATGACATTCCCAAATCGTCTTGATACAACAATAATCAACTACGTGGCAGTTTTTGGAGACATTATAACCAGAGTATTTGCCTTTGAATGAGCCCCCAAATCAAGCTGACTTCAGACCATTCTTCACCCTTGGGTCTCTCTTATGACTAATAAAAGTGCTGCTGATGAAAACAGCTGACATTTCTGTGTTATTCTGGTCTGGGCCAGAGAGGGCTGGGTTTGGAGTTGGGAAGGGTGGCTGAGTGACCCTGCACAAGTCTTTTCTTCTCAATAGTCTTTTGGTGACTCACTAGGAAAGGCTCTCTCACCTGGGGACCATGAGTACTTTCAAGATGGGGAAAAATGCCATCTTTATTATAATTAACTTCTGGTGTTCTTAGTATGACTCTGTGTTTTATATATTTTAAACCATCATTCCACTTCATAATATATTCCTTGACTTTTAAATGGGGAGGGAAGTGGTAATTGGGAGGGGGAGGATTTGGAACTCTGAATTTTAAAAAATACTAAAAAAATAAAATAAAAATAAAACCTTCACAAAATGAAAACAACAAAAAAAACACCCCATTATTCTGAGAAGGGGCCCATGGGCTTCCCCAGACTGCCAGGAACCCAGGCCATAACACAAAAAGATGACAAGCACTTAGCAGTCCTAGACCATCCCTGATTAGCAAAGGGGAAGGGATTTCCCACAGTAGTAAGTGCTGGGGAACCCCTGTACATTAGTGAAAGGAGGAGACCAGAGCACAGGCTGAGGGCAAGCCCACCTGCCTGAAAGATGCTGAATACAAACCAGGGAAGCAATGTGTCCCTTTGAGGACCAGCCCAAGGAAGCTCAGAGAGACCTGGAGGCCAGATGAGAGGAGAGTGGGAAGACATTCACAGGCTCTGGAGTCAGAGGTATTGGTTTTGAGCTTGACCTCTGATCCTCACTGTCTAGATGACCTTGGAGAAGTCCCTGGGTCTCAGTTTCCTCTGGGGCAAAAGGAAGAGCTTGGCTTCCATGGTCTTTCCAGCTCTACATCTCTGCTCCTATAGCCCCAAGTCATTCCCCAGGCCTCAGTTTCCTCCTCTGTAACATTAGGTAGTTGGACCAAATGGCCTCTGAGATCCCTTCTGTGAGCCTTTGGTCTCTTTTCTCCTCCTGTGAAGTATGAAAAATTCCTTGAGTGTGTCATACATTCATGTTACTTCCACCCCCAACTCTCAGCACAATGCACAAACACACTCGGACCCTTTAAAAGCAGTAGCTCCTAGATGGGAGTTGGAAGGGGTCTTACAGGTCCAGGTCTATACACCTCATTTTACCATTGATTGTGAGACATGGGGGCCCACATCAGAGAAGGCACTGTGGTCTACAAACAAAGTAGGACTACAGTAGCTCAAAAGAAACAGGAGATGCTCAAATTTAGAGACATCTCTGCTCCAAACGTTCATGTGGAGAAGTTTGGCCCGAGCTATGGTAGAGTGTGAGCTTGCATTGGTCTGATCAGTCATAGAAGACACACCTTATCTTGATCTTAGCCTAGTGATGACATTTGGGGTCTGTCTGAGCCCAAAGGATGACCACCACGTGAATACAGACAACTGACTCAAGCCCTCTGAGCCAGCCTTTGGAAAGTTTTTAAACAACCATCCAAATTCAGCTTGCTTTCTATGGTCATTGGGGAGAGCA
>NW_027187164.1:0-19324 GCF_028583685.1 Petaurus breviceps papuanus
GCCCCCTGGGCTCCCACCTCCCCCTGCACTCCTTTGCACAGGCCCTGCCGGAAGCCCCGGGCCTCCTCCCTCCTCCCTGTCTCCACTGGTCAAGGTTCGGTGGTTAGCTCCCTCATACTTCCTACACTGTCCAGTTTTTAACCCTGGCGCCACCTGGCGCTGGGAGGTCGTAGGTCAGCAGGGAGGTCAGGGTGCCCCAAGTACTGTCCCCTAGACAAATCAAGCAGAAGGTGACGTCCTCCTCCTAGAAAAGGAAGGTCTCTCTTTTATGGCGGGGGGGAGGGGGGGGGGGGAGGAAGGCCTGGCCCTAGGTCTCTGGGAAGGCGGGGAGAGGGAAAGCGAAGGGAGGGAAGGATGGCCACTGATTGGCTGAAGACTCGCTGGAGCCTCCCCTGTGGACATGCGCAGTGGAGCCTGAACTTGAGCATTCATGCTCTCCGTGGTTCGTTCCGGTAGGAAAGGGAGGCGGGGAGGAGGGGTGAGTGTGGGAAGAGGCTCTTCCCGAGGCATTCTGGGACATGTAGTCCGACGATGGAAAAGACGCAGACGCACTGAGTGCCCCGAGGCTGGACATGCGCGCGCTGCCTCATCCACCATTGCAGGCCGAGTCCACCCGCTCGGCGGTGGTGTTTCCACGGCCTCTTCCCCGCGCCCCGGGGGAGCGTCACCGAGGTCTGTATTTGCGGACCCCAGCGACCGAGTCCCCCGACTCCTCCCGGCCAGCCGTTATGCGCCCCGACATGGGAAGGGGCGGGGCAACGGGGGGAGGGCTGGGCGGTGGGGGAGGGAAGTGTCTACGGGAGGAAGAAGAGGCGGGGCCGGTGACGTCATCTGTTGCTAGGTCGTCGGGCCAGAGGAGGGGCGGGACCTGATGAGTCACGTGAGCCTGTTGCTGGGGCCTGAGTGGGCGGGCCGAAGGAGGGGCGGGATCGGATGACGGCCAGGTTGTCAGGCTTCCCCAGGAAGACTTGCCCCTCCCCCTCACCCCACGCTATCCTCCCTCTAAACCTGGAGGGGCCTCCGTGGGGGCCCCTAGATCCCTCGGGCCCCTCCTCTGCTGGGCTTCCTAGTAGTGGGAAGGCCCTGAGGGAAGGGAGGGGCCTGGGGACTGGTGGGGAAACTGAGGCCCAGGGACCCGGCCAAGGTCCCACCAGGAAGTGGCCCCACCCCTGACTCCCCCCCCCCCCCCCCCACTGAGGCTGGGTGGGGCCTGCCGTGGACACGTGGGGAAACTGAGGCGCAGGGGCCTGGCCGAGGTCCCACCAGGAGACCCCTTCCCGGAGCCAGGGGGGTTCCTGGGGAGAGAGAGCAGGACGAGCCCATTTCTTGGGCGGGGCCCTCCTGCTGACGCCCCTCCTCCGCTCACAGCCGCTGCCCAGCGGGGGGGCGAGGCCCTGCACCCCGGCCCGCTGCCCGTGAGCCCCCGCAGACAGAGGACGGCCAGGTGCAGCGCCCCGATGCTTGAGGAGGCCGGTGAGAAGGGGGGCGCCTGGGTGTCCCCTGGTGCAGCTGACCCCCCCGGGACCTGTGTGTGGGTGGGGGACAGAGCTGGGCCCCGGCCGCCCCGCCCCTCCCCCCCACGGCGCAGCAGCCCCGCCCTTACGCCCCTCTGTCCTCCCCAGCTCTGCCCACCCCGGCCGAGGCCCGCTCCCGCCCGCCCGGGGACCATGTGGATGGAGGCTCAGCGCATGCGCATGCGCCGGAGGTGAGTGTGCCCATGGGGGAGGGGGGGGGGGAGAGCGCGCACGTGAGGCGGGGGGGGGGGGGGGGGGGGGGGGCACCCACACGTGCTGTGTAGGCTTCTGGCCCCGAAGCCCTGCGGCCCAGCCCTGCCCTGGGCCCCTGCCGCCTCCAGCCAATCCCTCAACTTCTTGTCATATGCCCCCCATACCCCCAAGCCTCAGCCTAGGCTCATTCCACCTTTCACCTCCTTGACACGTACACATGATGGTGAATGAAGGTGGGGAAAACCAGGCCGTGACCCCCGCCACTGGGCCCTCCCCTCCCCTTCCCCTGCTCCCCTCCCCCACTGGGCCCTCCCCTCCCCTTGCTCCCCCGCTCAGCTGAGACCTCTGCTTCCTCCTCACCTGCCATCACTTGGGTGCTTTCTGCCCCATGATGAGGGGGGGCTGCCCCCTTCCTGACAGCAGGCACCCTGGCCCAGCCAGGCCGACTGTTGGCACAGGTTCTTTCATTGGCTTTTCTAAAGGAAAGCGGCGCAGAAGGGGTTCAGAGTCTTACTTTAACTTGACCTGGTTCAGGGGCGAACTTCATAGAATGCAAGCAGACAACACAAATGCAGAGGGGCCCCGCTGTCCGACCATCACACGCGCACCCACCACAGCTCCCTGTGACCACCCGCAGCCTGGGGGGCCGAGCTGTCTTCAGATCCCATTCCCTCCAGCAGATGCCCTCTGCCCCACAAGCCCTCTGCGGCTAAGTCCCCAAAAGGCCGTCAGCATCACTGTCTCCACCTTCTCCCTTTCCTTCCCTCACTGCAGTTGGGTCATTTAGATCACTGCATACGCTCCTCACTGCCCAGGCGCAGGATGGGGAGGGGGCCCAGCAAGGGCAGGAGACTGGCCCAGGGTCACACAGCTGGGAGGGGCGGTGTCCTGGGCCCTGCCAGTCCAGCTCAGAGGCCAGGAGCACTGGGGCCCTGGAGGAAACTGAGGCACAGAGGACCGGGCATTGGCCCCAGATCACACAGGTAGTAGCCGGCAGAATCCAGGTGAATGACAGAGTCTTGGCTTTGAAGGTCCAGTGCCTGGCCCACGGCACCATGTGGCCCCCCACGGTCTGCGTATCCAGCCTGGTCTGGTCTTTTCCACCCCTGAGTCTCCCCTTTGGCCCCTCGAGGCAGAGACTGTGGTGTGTCCTGCATTCAGACCTCTCTCGTCTCAGGAGAACCTTGGTAAAAGCCCTGAGTGTCTGGCCCAGCCTGGCCCCTGGGGGTCTCAGTCCTTCTGTTTGGCGGCTAGCAGGCGTATGCTGGGTGTTTCAGGAGCCGGTGACCTTCCGGGACGTGGCCGTGGACTTCACCCCTGAGGAGTGGGGGCGGCTGGGCCCCTCTCAGAGGCAGCTGTACCGGGACGTGATGCTGGAGACCTACAGAAACCTGGTCTCTCTGGGTAAGGAGGCTTCTTCCTGCACCCCCCAGTCCCATAATTCAGTATCTGCTTGGGGGGAGAAAGGGGAGAGATAGGGTTGGGGTCTCTGGGGGCTGAAAGGCCAGAGCCCTAGGGGAGGTCAGTCAAGCCCCTTCATTCCCTTCCCTAGCTCTCAGTTTCTACATCCATAGAATGGGGAGCTCGGGTGACTGTAGGATGGGTCAGTCGCCCACGGCTGTCCTCACCGGGGTTGTCCCGTGGAGGGTTCAGGGCGGCTCTTGGTCCCTGACACACATCGTGGCTTCTCTTTCTCCTTGTGAATAGGACTTTCCATTCCCAAACCAGCTGCCATCTCCCACCTAGGGCAAGAAGAGCTGTGGATGGCAGTGGGAGAAGTCCTGAGCAGCCCCCATCCAGGTGTGTGGGCGGGGAGGAGGGGTCTTGGGGTGCTCCTGGCTCTCTCTCCCTCCCCTTTAGCTCCCCCTCTTTGGCCTCCCCCTCATCTGAGTGACCTCTGGCCCCTGGCCAAGACACACCTCCTAGGCTGCCCCAGGGTGAGAAGGCCCAAGTTTGAGGCCAGACCTCTGAGAACCGGCAGTCCCTCGGAGGCCCCCAGGACCTGATTCTTGTTGTAGAGATGCGAACCCTGGGGTAGGGACGGCTATTGGCTGGGCCCCCCAGGCAGGGCTGAGCACCCAGAATTCTCTGCAGGGACCCTGCCTTTTCTTAGAGCCTGTGCCACCTGGACCAGGTAATGCCCATTTTCTGGCCTCCTCTGCCCTGCCCAGGGCTGGTGTCAGGCTTCCCCCCTGGCCTGGGTATCTGCACCCCATTGGTCATTTGTTTTCTAGCCCAGATGTCTTTTTTCCCAGCAGAAGAAATCAGAGTTGAATAAGCTCAGAGGCCATGTCCTGCCCCTTCCTCCCATTTCCACATGAGGCTCCCCACCCCAGAGCAGGCACGAGGCCTAGGATGAGGCCCATGAGGAGGAACTCAGCTTCCTGTTGTCCCTGTCCCCGGCTCTGGCGCTGGCCTGACCTGTCAGCACCCCCTGCTCTGGTGCACAGCCTTCATGCCAGGTTTTCTGTGGCTTTTACGCCCCTCCCCACAGCTTCTCTCCTTGTGCCTGTCCAGCTGTCCCCCAGGCAGCTCCCCCTCCTCCCCTTTCCTGGTAGCCTTTGCATCCTGGGAGGCTTCCTATATCCCTGCACATCCACCAAGGCACGTCACACGATGCACATGTCTCCTCTTGTCTTAATCCCCCAAAAGGCCAAAGCCAGAGACCCCTGGGAGGGCATCTGAGCGGGCACAGTTAGAGGACCTGATGTCCTGGACTATTGGGTTCTGTCCAGGGTCTGCGCTGACAGGCGCACAGTGGAGCTTCTTACCCAGAGAGCCCAGGGAGGGGAAAGAGGCTGCAGGGTGGGAGCCTTGTTAGGGGCCTGCTGGAGTAATCTGACCCTACCAGGATCCACCCCTACTCGGCACCTCCTCCTCCTGCCCTTTGCAGCCCTTCTTTCCCTCCTGTGACCCTGGCCGAGTCCCCTCCCTGAGCCTCAGCTATGTCAGCTGTGAGTCGAGGGGCTTGTATCCCAGGTGATTCAGAGGCTCCTTCCTGTGTTAGGCTCTTTCACCCCACCCCAATTCTTCCTCACCTGTCTTCACTCTCCTCTCAGAGGCTGGAAAGAAGGATCACCCCTTCTGCATCCCATTTTTTCATGCTTCCCAAGTTCCTATTGGCTCTTTTCAGCCAGTATTGATTAAATAATGATGTGTCCTGGGCCCAGAGAGACAGTCCTTGCCCACAGAAGGCCTGGGTTCTGTGAAGGTGATCACATGTGACCAGAGACAGTCATTCTTTGTAGATGTTGCTGCCAGCTCCTGTCTCTGATCCTCACTGCAGTAGTTACCAGCCCAGGGGTCAGTTGTCCAGTCAGCAATCTTTTATTTTTATTAAGGGGCTGCTATGTGCTAGACACTTGAGATGCCAAGGCAAAAATCAGTCCAACTCTGCTTTCAGGACGCTTACATTCTGTCAGAAAACAGGGCTGTTTCTATATGCACACGAAGTGTGATAACCTTGGGTGGGAAGGATCGAGAGGCCTTGTGGGCTCTGGAGGGGTCCCTAAGGCCGAGTCTTGAATGAAACCAAGGGATTCTAAGATGCTGAGGTGAGGAGGGAGAGCATTCCAGGCTTCAGTAAGATACAGAGGTGGAGAAAGGGTTCTGGGCTGGTAGGGCCAGACCATGGATTAGGAAGGAGTGAGATGGAGACCGGCTGGAGCAGTCTGAAGAGCCTTACGTGCCAGGTAGGAGAGGTTCTGTCTTGGCCCTGGTGCTCATGGAACCGTTGGTGTTTGGTGGGCAGGAGGATGACGTAGTCAGGTCTAGTAATATTAGTTGTGTTAAATTGATTTCAGACCAGAAGATTAGACCCGAAACCAAAGAGTCAGCTCCAGATTGGGATGTTTCTGAAGGAAGAGGAACAATGATGGGCAGATTCACTCAGGATGGCCCTCGGAACCCCAGTTTGGGGAAAGCCTGGATGTGCGATGGGCAGTTAGAACAGCAGCAGGAGAGACGTTGGAGGCAAAGCAGTGTCACCAGGAAGCAAAGTCAGTGGCGGGACACGGGCTCTGAGTGGGATGACTATGAGAAAAGCATCAGTCTGAGGCCACTGCTAATTCTCCACCAGAATCTCTCCTTGGCCGGAGAGAGGGCCCATAGACACGATGTGAGTGGGAGAGGCTTCAGGCAGCTTTCTCACTTGATTGAACATCAGATCATCTGTGCAGAGAAGGCGGCCAATCAGTACGGTGAATGTAGGGAAGACCTTCTGGGTGGCTCACTTGGAGTGGACCCTCCCAGAAGCCATCCCAGAGGGAAGCCCTACAAATGTAAAGAATGTGGGAAAGCCTTCAGCCAAAACGCGCTTCTTACCAAACACCTGAGAGTTCACACTGGAGACAAGCCCTATGAATGCAGCGACTGTGGCAAAGCCTTCAACCAGACGTCACACCTGAGGCAGCATCGGAGAATTCATAATGAAGAAAAGCCCTTTGAATGCAATGAATGTGGGAAAGCCTTCCGTGTGAGCTCTTCCCTTACTGAGCATTGGAGGACTCACACTGGGGAAAAGCCCTATCAGTGCAATGAATGTGGGAAAGCTTTTAACAGGAGTACCCACCTTACGCAGCACCAGAGGATTCACACTGGAGAGAAGCCCTTTGCATGTAATGAATGTGGGAAGGCCTTCAACCGGAGCACACTCCTCACTCAGCATCAGAGAATCCACACTGGAAAAAAGCCCTATGAATGTGATGAATGTGGGAAGGCCTTCCGAGTGAGCTCATCCCTCACTGAACATCGGAGAATTCACACTGGAGAGAAGCCCTATGAATGTAACGAATGTGGGAAGGCCTTCAATTGTAGTAAGCTCCTTACGCAGCATCAAAGGATTCACACTGGAGAGAAGCCCTATGAATGTAGCCAGTGTGGGAAAGCCTTCAACAAGAGTCCAAATCTTACTCGACATCAAAGAATTCACACTGGAGAGAAACCCTACATATGCAGTGAATGTGGTAAAACCTTCAACCAGAGTACCCACCTTATTCAACACCAGAGAATTCACACTGGTGAGGTTTTCTATGATCCTGTAACCAACACATACCTATGAAGCTCCCTTGGGTACTTGGAGCCTGCTGTGGTTGCCTACTGAGTTTGCCCTTATGGACAGAGGGGTCCCTCAGTCTGTCCAGTCAGTATGGTGGTTTGAGGGGAAGTGTTAGGAGTTGTCCACAAATCTGGGTTCCCTCTTGGTGTTCCCCTTTGGGGGGCCATATTCCATGTTCCTTGGGAATGAACCTCTTAACTCCCCCAGGCCAACCCGTGAATTCCTTAGACCATATTGATACCAGATTTCTTCTGCTGAGTTAGTGGGAGAGCAGAGCAGAGTTTTCACCCGCGTGGGATAATGGATGGGCATTGCTACTGACTTGTTCCACGAACAAGCAGATGAAGTAGTCACGGGGTCTTTTGCCCAGTCTTTGCAGGTTTGGCTGCTGTGGATCCAGGAATGATAATTTTCCCCAGGTCAGGGCATTCTTATTTCTCTCCTGCACATATTTCTTTTTCTCCTCTTCGCCTCACTCTTTACTCTCCCTCCCTTTTTCTCTAATCTCACATCATTGGGATGGGTGAGAGAGGAGAGCAGGAAGTCAGAGAGAGTGGTCAGGTCCCCTGTGAGAGATGCTCCCCTCCCTGCCATGTAAGTTATCCATAGGCCATTGCTGTGATGAGGAAGTGATTTTTGGCTACCTTTGCTGGGGTTTGTATGTAGACTGTGGTTGGGGGTGAGGTGGGAAATGAAAGTATAGACCTCAGTTGGCTGACTTGCACCTGGATCGAGGGTCAAGATATCTATCCTACATTCCTAGGGGCATCCTGGGGAGGGTCTTTGCCCTGTTGATTCCTGTATGCCCTTACATACATGCTACTGTGTGTGTTAAGGATGGTCAATAAATACTCATTGCTTCATTTTATGTAACACTCATTACTAACGCATCTGTTCTGCCATTCTGTGATCCCTAGGCTGCCACCAGGGGATGGCAGCGAATTTTGGAGATGTGTGGTCCCAGAGAAAAGCCTGCTCTCCCTGATCACCAACCCTTCCGTCCCTGCCCCCAGCTGTACCAAAATCATGGGGACTGGAGGGGGGGGTCCTCGAATCAGACACACAAGGGCTGGATTTCAGTCCTGGCCTCAACTGGGAGGGTCTGAGGGGCTCATCCCATCCCATTGCCCCTTCAGCCTGTAACAGGCTGGGGTCACGCAGTAGAGACTCTGAAATGATTCACCTGCCTCACAGCAAACACAGATAAGAATGCCTTTCTGGACTTGATCGGATTTCAGAGTAGGAGGCTGTATGGCCAATGCAACATTTACAGCATGACCATGGGTATGAATAGTCCCGTATGGTGCTCAATCACAAAATACAACAGATTCTCCGGGTAGAGGACAGAACCAAAGCATTTATTTAGACACCAGAAAACTGAATCCCCAAACCCGTAAGCTGATTCCATCATAGTGCCAAGGATATTCAGAAGCCATGATAACACTGAGAGCCACAGCCTCCTTCAGCCTTCCCACAGACCAGGACAAGATCAACATTTACTCACAACCCTCTGTCTCCTTGCCTGAGCTCCTCTCTCCCCCACCGTCTCTCTGGCTCTGACTCCCCTCAGCAAACTCATTGCGCCACAGGCTCCATGTGACCACGTTCAGCTATGTCTGAATTCCCCCTATGTCTATTAAGGGGCAGGGAAGATCTTCAAATTCCCTTTCACATTAGAGGGATCTTAGAGATCACAGACTCGTGCCCTGTCATTTTTTAGAGGAGAAAACGAAGGTGAGCTAGAGAAGGGAAGGCATTCGCCCAAGGTCACGCATAAAGGGCAGCAACACAATTTAGCCGTTTACTGGCTAAAAGCAAAACTTGTTCATTTTTCAGTCATAGTTAACTCTTGGTCTCGTTTAGGGTTTTCTGGTAAGAGATACTGGAGTGGTTTGCCATGTCCTCTAGCTTGACAGATGAGGAAACTGAGGCAGGCAGGAAAAGTGACTTGCCCAAGGTCACTCATCTTGCTGCTCCCATGCCCCATGCTCTATCCATTGTGCCACCTAGCTAAAAGCAAAATCTATTCATCTGTGAAATTGGGGGCTCCGCAGGGCTCTCTCCAGTCTGCCAGTACATCCCAAGGGAGAGCATGACAGTTCTGGAGTCAGATGGGCTACCTGGTTTGGAGATCTGGCTCTGCCCCTTGCCAGCTCTGTCCCTTGACCGTGCCCCTTGACTTTGCTTGTCTGACCCTCTCTCAGTGGCATGATTGGGACTAGGTCACCTCTAAGGATCCGCCTCTGGGCTCATGCCCACCACCTGCTGTTATTTGGGAAAACTTGGCCCCATTCTTCCACCTGAGAATAGTCAATGGGACAGTCCTTTTGAGCCCCTGCCAGAGGCGGGATTCTTGATTGGGAAGCAGTGGGAGATGAGATGGCCTGCTGGGTGAATGCCGCTGTCCCTGCAGCAGAACGCTCAGAGGAGGGGCCAACACAGACATCCTCCCCCAGCCCCCCCCACTCCGTCTCAAAGTCTGGCCCTTTGGCGTGACGCTGCCATCCTTCAGTGCCAAGTCTGAAACTTAATCATGCTGCCTCCCCAACCCAGAATGTGCCCCCCTCCAGGCCCACCTCGGGTACCACCGCCCCCGTTCCTGCGGTAGATCCAGAGCAAGGAGCCTGGAGCCTGAGCCACTAAAAACGCCTCCCTTCCCAGCCCAGAGTAACAGTTTCAGAGAGAGGCGGCTCTACCTGGACACTGCACTGGGAGGGTTCAAGCACAGGGCACACGGGAGCACAGAGAGGCGTTAGGGAGGACACACAGCTGTGTCCACAGACACGCGTGTGTGGACGGGCACGTACAGGTGGGTTCAAGAGTGCTCATGGGCACGCAGCTCGGGGAGGCATAGTGGCATCTGGGGGTGTCCGTGGGTGGGTGGGAGTGTCCATGGACACGCGTGTGTGGACGGGCACAGACAGGTGGGTTTGATGGGGTGCTTGGGATCTATGTTTGTAGCATCAGTCTGTAAAACTTTGTAACATCAATTTGTAAAACCAGTTTGTAAAATCACACTCCACCCCCCCACCCCAGTTTCAGAGCATTAACTCTGCCCCTTTCCCCTACCCGCACTCTGTCCAGCTTCAAAGCATGAATTGTGCCCAGAAACAACTCATGGATTGTTTATCTCAGCCTTGAAACACTAACAAGCTACACCTATCAATCCTTCACCAAAGTATCTATAAACATTCCAGCTCAGGCAACTATTATCTCCCCCTTGTACAGTGTCCCGCTGCTCCCATGAATCCTTCAATACCCCCTTTCTAGGTTAACTCCTTGGCCATTATCTTTCCCTAACCTTGGTACCTGGACATTAGTCTTGTCAAACATGACACTGATGGGTGGCAGACTGGGCACTTCTCCATCAGCCCTTGACCGCTCACTGACTTAGTGACTAAAACCACACCTCCAGGTAGCCCCGCTTTGGGCTTTTCCCCAGTGAATCATGGGCAATACGCCTGCCAGTTACATTACATGGTCCCCACTTTAACTCACCCCTAATCCCACCCTCCTAGTTAGCGTAACTGGCACGGGTTCTACTATGCATGATTCTATATAAACCTTAATTCTACCCCTTTAAGCTTGCAGGTCCCCTAAGGATCCTTGCCTGCTGTAAGGTGTATAATAGACTTTTTCAACTCTGACTCCAAGTAAGCCTGAGCTGAATTCTTTCCAGGCTGAATCGTGGGTTCTAGTCTTAAGATCAGAGCTCCTGCTGAACCTATTGGGAGCCATCCCTCATCAGGTTCAGAGGTGCTCATGGGCACGCAGCTCGGGGAGGCATAGCGGCATCCGGGGGTGTCCATGGTTGGGTGGGAGCGTCCACAGACACGCGTGTGTGGACGGGCATGGACAGGGAGGTGCGAGTGCTCAGGTGTGTCTAGAGGCATCCCAGGAGTTCGAGTGTGCAGGCAGCGGCCCTCATAAGCGCGTCCTCCTCCCAGCGTGGCTTGGGTGGGGTCCTGCACAAGCTCCCTAAGCACCTTCCCACTCGGGACCCCCAACCCACCCCCGGCCCTCCTCTTCCTCCCCCATTCCCCGTAAGCACGGAGACTCTGAGCAGCTCCCCTGCGCTGGGGCCACATCCTTCCATCCGCCTCTCCCACAGTTGCCATGGGGACCCAGGGCTTCGCCCTTCCCCGGCCGTTGCCATAGAAACCCCTCGCGCACCCAGAGCCAGACTCTTCAGTGGAGCAGAGGACCCTGGACAATCAGGGCTGGGAGGTGGGGGGAGGGGCGGGGCGGACCGGGGGACTGCGCCTGCGCAATGAGAAGCGGCGGTCTGGCCCGACTAGCTGTTCCTCAACGCGCTTTGATTCTGGACTCCATTTCCCAGCGAGCACCGCGAGAGGACTAAAGCCAGGCCCGAAGCTCCCGCCTCAGACCCAGGCGCGGGGTGGTTGCTCTCTCCTCTCGGGGCCCCGTCGCTGAGACAAACGTAGGGGGTCATCGTCCCAGGTTCAAAGATGCAGAGGCCCGGCCTTCCTTTGGGGTCGAGGTGAATTGTGGTAGTCGTAGTCCGCAGGCCTGTCCTTGCGCACCGAGCGCAGGGAACAGCCTGGGAAAACGTAAGGCAGCCTTGAACCTTTGGCCCGGAAGCACAAAGGCCTGTCCCTGAGATTTCTGGGATTCGTAGTCCGGTGGGTCCCGGGTATCCCGAGGCGCAGGCGCAGTCCATTGCGAGGCCTGGCCGCAAGCGCACTCCTGTCCTGCTCTGCTGGGTGGGTGAGTCTGGCCCTGGAGCGGAGAGGCGGAGGGCGGAGGCCGAGGGGTCTCCATGGCAACGGCCGGGGCGGGAGGTGGGAAAGGTTTTGTGCCTCCATGGCGATGGCCTATTGGGCGGTACCGTAACCCCTGCTGTGGGCGGGGCTTGGAAGGGAGAGTCCCCTCCCAAGCCCCTCCTAGTTCATGCACACAGCTGGCGCCTACTAAGTGCTGGTGGGGGGAGGGAGGTGGGGAATCCAGAGCCTAAAGGAGCTTAGAGATCCCCGCCAGTGCCTGGGCTCGGTAGGATTAGGATCCAGGGCTAGAAGGTGCTTAAACATCCCCACCCTCCCTCTGCACACAGCAGGCGGCTACTAAGTGCAGATGGAGTCTAGAGCCAGACGGCTCAAGCTCTGTCGCCCTCCCAGCACGCATGCGTTGCTGGGTTAGCGTTTATTAATCGGCCGAATGAGAATCCAGTGCAGGATGGAAGGGGCCTGGCTTTTCTCAGTCCTATAGGAAGCGTTCGGCCCCCCCCCCCCCAAGCCTTAATGAGGCGTCTGTTGTGTGCAGAGCACTTTGCAGCCTCCCATCGAGGCCAGGGAGACACCAGGTTCACCACCTGACCCAACATAAGCATGTTCAGAATTATGTGTGTGTGTGTGTGGGGGGTCCTTGAAAGGGGATGAGAGGTGCTGGGGCAGGTTGAAGAAGGGGGGAGGAGAAAGCATGTAGGGCCCGCCCATGCCGAGGACCAGAGTAGCAAGAGCTTCAGTGAGCAAAGGGAATTTAGATTTGGTCCTAGAGGGGATGGGGAGGCACTGGAATTTGTTGAGTGGGGAGGGAGGTGACCAGTGCTCTTGTGTCCAAGGCTGCAGAGACGTCAAGGAGAATGAGGACTGAGAAAAGGCCGTTGGATTTGGCCAGGAGGTCATCGGTGACTCTGGCGGGTGCAGTTTGGGTGGAATGATGAGAAGCCAGATTGTAAGGGGGTGAGCAGAGAGTGAGAGGCGAGAAAGTGGAGTCACTGGTTGGAGACTGCCTTTTGTGGGAGGAGAGATATAGAATGATAGTTAGTGAGAAGGGGTGGATCAAATGAGTTTTTTTCAGAACACGGGGAGACATGGATATCTTTGTGGAGAAGGAGCCAGAGACTCAGGCTGGAAGATATGGAGGTGTCTTGTAGCCCTCAGCTGCCATATCAAGAAACACCTTTGTGTCATAGGGTAAGAGGATTCAGATTTAGGGACCCTGGATTCCACTATTTTATGGGAACCCCCCTCCCGCATGCCATGGATGGAAGACAGATGCCCAAAAGAGGAACAATGGGATTCAGTTGCAGAATCAGAAATCCTATCACAGGATTTAAATCTGAAAGACACTTGGAGATGTTTGAGGTCATTCTTCTCTTATTTTGAAGATGGGGAAACCGAGGCCCATGGGGTAAAAATGATCCGAGGGCCACTGACTAGACACTGCGGCCATCCACCCCAGTGATGGGGCAGAGACAGCTTTCTGCAGTTCTCTTATGTTCAGAGAGCAGACTGGTCAGTATGAAGGTCAGAGAGCCCAGAGCATCGCCGACGGAAGCTATGTGGAGAAGTGGAATTTTGCAGAGAGCGGGTGGGGAAGAGAAGGGGGACTGGTCAGGAGTGGGGGAGCAGGGGCAGCTGGTCAGAAGGAGCACTGGGCCTTCCTCCCCAGCCTTAGTTCTGCAGCTGTTGGACCTTAGAGCTGTGACACCTGGAAGATCCAGCTCGAGCCTGGGGCCATGCCCTCTGGTCCTGGCGGGCCCAGAAGTCTGAGCCTGCCCTTCCCTGAGACCCCAGACCAGGAAAGAGCCCGAGGAGTTGCCTCATCTGACCCTGGCCTTCTCTGCAGGCAATTGGCAGGTTGCCGGTAGTGGCTGGAAGAAATGTGGGCGCCAGGACCCCTGGGGGACCAGCTGCTAGAGGCCAAGGTTGAAGAGGCCAAGGAAGGTGCCGAGCCTCCTGTCCACAACTCCTGCACTGAGGGGAAGCGTCCTCAGGGAGAGGCTTCCAGGGCATGGCATTCCGAGCAAGGGGTGCCAGGTGAGCGGGCCCTGGGCAGGGAGGGAGGCGGGCGATGGAGGACCTGGGCGCCCGGGCCACAGGGCCCCTCTCCATGGGGTTCAGCACAGCTGTCCACGATGGTGGGAGCCGTGGGCTCTGCCCCCACTGACAGAAAGGAAAACCAAGGGTGGTCACCTGAGGTCCAGGACAGCCGGGCAGCCTGTCTTGCCGAAGGCGCTCTGGAGTCATGTGTCTGGGGTCCTCAGAGTAGCCCTGGGAGACAGGGTGTAAGCAGGCCTGGGGCTGAGCCCCCCAGGCATGAAGGAGAGTGAGGGGCCTCCTAGCCTGGAGCCCTTGGCTTTTCCAGAAGGGAAAGGAGAGGTCTGGGGTCAGCCTGGCCTGAGGACCCTGGGGAGCCCTGAGGGTCACCAGGAGCTCCTGCCTCCAGCCTCCTTTTGAAGACCCTCTTCAGAGGCTGAGGCAGCTGCTGAGGACAGGTAGGGCTGGGTCTTTGGAGCCTTGACAGCTTCTCTCCACTGCCAAATAGGGGCTGGGCCTAATGGTCAGCTTGGCACCCCTGGCTGAGCCGTCTGTGCATTGTCCTCTGCGCTGCCCCCGCAGGGGGCTGGGGAAGCTCGGGCCCTCCCTCAGCCCTGGGAAGTAGTGGCCAGCTGCCCCGGGGGGTGGGGGTGTGGAGGTAGGGAAGGCTCTCCACCTCACAGCTGCTTTCTCTTCCCCAGCTCTGCCTTGTCAGGACTCGGCCCTTCTTGCAGCAGGCACTCCACAGGACGTGGGAGACCCCCCAGGGCTGCCGACAGCTGCACCCCAGGTGAGCAGACTTGGTCTTTGCTGCTGCTGAGGACAGCCTCCTCTGCCCTGGGACCGTCCAGCAGTCCCAGCTGTAGCTGCTCAGCTTCCTTAGAGATAATGGTCCTGTCTCTCCTCAGGCTGCGATCCTGCCAGCCAGCTCCTGGGGTGCTGAGGGCCCCAAGTCGGACTTGCTCCAGAAGTGCTGGGGGTCTGAGGTTTGGAGGCCTGAGATATCCCGGGGCCTGCGTGTGGGGAAGACAGGTCCAGCATCCTGCTGGCTGTAGGACCAGTGGATGGAAGAGGCTGGAAGCTTGGGAGGAGAGGCCGGGGCTCGATGAGGTTGGGAGGCCTGGCCCCAGGGTCTGGACAACGGAACCAAGATCCTTGACCTGGAAAAAGGAGGCTGCTTGGGGCTGCAGGGACAGGGACATGGAACCATCCTCAGATGGGGAGGATGACTCTGGGCAGCCCGAGGGGCAGCAGTGAACCTTGCAGGCTGGATGGCAGGAGGGCCTTCCTGAGGAGGAGGGGGGCTGCTGCGGGGAAGCCAGGGTCCTTGCCAAGGTCCGAGGCAGCTGCTCTGTGGTCGGAGGGCTCATAGGGGCTAGCATCACTGCTGGGCCCCCGAGAGCAAACGCAGCCTCCTCTCTGTCCTTCTGCCACGAGGGGTGGCTCGCAGGGGCAGAAAGCGGCCTCTTGGGAAGGAAGATGGTGCAAGGAAAGAGAACAGACATAGGGCTGTGTACAGTGTGAGCAGAGCCCAGGCAGCGCCGGCCTGGAGGGCCTACGAGGCAGGCCAGAGGGAGCTTCAAGCTGGCCGCTCTAAAGCCCATTTCTCTTAAAAATTTTAACAGATTTTATTTATTTTAAAATCATGTTGAACATGTATACACATCCCTTCCTCATTCTGCAGAGTCCTCCTCCCCTCTGTCAGAATGGGGTGTGTGTGTGTGGGGGGGGTGTCATCACGGGTCCTCCTCAGTCTTGTGGCTACTCCCCCATCTCAGACACGTCTGTCTGCCATAGTGTTGTCCCCGCCTGTGCCCTCCTCGGGTTCTGCTCCCTCCCCCTGCATCGGCTGGTGCCCATCCTCGGGGTTTCTCTGACCCTGTCCCTGCGTTCTCTCTCACAGCCCAGGCGTCTTCCCTCACATTGATACCCTGAAAGCTGCCTGTTGATGGCAGGCCCAGTTGATGGGAACCCTCACCTCCCTGTTCTTTGTCACCTCCAAAGGAGCTAAGATGGTTTTGTACACCTTTACTTGGGTTGTTTTTGCTTGACGCCAGACCCTCCCTTAGAAAACCCTCCTCTGATCCCCCCTTTCCCTTTTCCCTCCTCATTCCTTGTTGAGTGAAATGTATTTTGTGCCCACCTCTGCATGTCTCTCTGCCCATCTGTCTTCTTCTTTCCTTTGACTAGTTCAGATGAGAGTGAGGTCTGAGGGTCAGCCTCTCCCCCTACTTGAACACCCCTGTTCTGTGAGAGAATTTCCCCCAATCTTCCTTCACCCCTCTCTGGCCCGGTGCATCGCTCTTCACCCCCTTTTCTGTTCTTCTGGCGGGTAGTGACGATGCCCATGCCCTCCGAGATCCCAGCCTCTTGTCTAAAGGGATGTTCTCTCTGAGGCCTGGTGATGGCCCCATCATCTCCCATTCCACTGCAGTGGAGTCCCTGATGAGTGCCAGGCTTGGACTGCGCAGCTCTGCTCTTTTCATCAGGGAGCCTGGGAAATCCTCTGTCTCCTTAAAAGTCCCCTTTCCCCTGTGGGATCACACTGGGAGGTGCCGTCCAGGCCCTCTGCTCCTCAGTGTGGGGTCTGGTGGATTGTGGGGGCCCTGAGGCAGCCTCCTTGTGAGCGGGGTTCTGTCTTTCCTGCCTGACGTTCTGGATTTTAACTGCTGGTTCCTGGGGGTTTTCATTTGGAGGTTCCTTTCAGGATGTAACTGGTGGGTTCTTTCTGCTTCCCCGTTGCCCCTGGTTCTAGAGCTCTGGGCAGTCGTCTTCAGAGACTTCTTGAAACATAAAGTCTAGACTCTCCTTCTGGTCATGGCTTTCAGGTAGGCCAACGGTTCTTACATGTTTTTCTCCTCGATCTGTTTTCCAAGTGAGTTTTTGTTAGGAGAGAGTTTGCATTTTCTTGTTTTTTTTTTCTTTCTTTCTCCAGTCTTTTGATCTGGTTTTAATATTTCTTGTTGTCTGGTGGAATCACTGGCTTCTATTTGGTCCAGTCTAATTTTCAGGGACTTTGTTGCTTGGGTAAGGGTTTGTATTTTTTGTTCCAAGCTTTTCATTTGCTTTGCAGTTATCCCCCCCCCCCCCATAGTTTTCATATCTTTTCAATTTTTCTCTAATATTCTCAATTTATTTATTTATTTTTTTTAGGAGAGAAGGCAAGGCAATTGGGATTAAGTGACTTGCCCAAAGTCACACAGCTAGTGTCAAGTATCTGAAACTGAATTTGAACTCAGATCATCGTGACTCCAGGGCCCGTGCTCTATTCACTGCGCCACCTAGCTGCCCCTCAATTCATTTATTTTAAAAAAAAACCTCTTGCTCTGTCTCTTTCCAGAATTCTAGTTAAATTTGTGCCCAGGCTTCATTTTTCTTTGAGGCTTTGCTTGTAGATGTTGGGAAGTCATTCACCTCTGCTGGGTCTGGGTGTTTCTTGCTGGAATTCTCTCTCTGTTTGCTCGTTCTTCCAGGCTCTGTCCTGACTTCAGACTTGACTCGATAGCTGGGCTGTGCCCTTAGGAAGGAGGGGCTGAGCTGTTCTTTGCCAGTAACTCAGACACCTCAGGCTTTAGACCTGTAAGCTTTCAGTGCTGCCAGGGTGAGCCAAAGCAGAGTCTGATCGCCGCCCCTGGTCCAGGCTCTGCCAGTGCCTGATGTGGGTTTGGGTCTGAAGGAGTCTGCCTCTGTTAGGAGGGACAGGAGCACAGGCTCCCCTTTGGTCCGGGCTTCCTGCCCTGATGGTTCCTCTGCAGGCTTCAGACCGCGCCAGAAGCTGGCACTGAGGCCCTGCTCTGCTCTGGGGGGTCTCAAATATTCTCATGTTTCTCAGTATTTAAGCTTCGGCTTCAGTATTCGACCTTTCAGTGACTAACCTGAATTAATTTCTTTAAGTATTGACTGTGGTGCCAGGGACTCTGAAAAGTCTCCTCCAGCCCCACAGCTCAGCATGGATCCTGTGTGCTCAGCCTTCTTTACACTTCAGCTCTCACACTTGTGCACAGACCTTTGGCAGCCAGGGGATGCCTCGGCTTTTTGCCTCCTGTCCCGGCTTGCCGTGGCTTTTCTTCCAAGGACCAGGCGTCTTTTACTGCCGTGGCTGCAGCCTCCGTCTGCAGTGATCTCTGAGCCCAAGAGTGTAGAGTCGGACACACCTTCCATTTCTTGTCCCGCTGTGTGCCAGGATGTGATGGGACCAGCTGCCATGTTCTGAGTTCTGGCTGAGCATCAAGCCAGCTTTTACATCCTCCTCTTTAAGAAGCTCCTTAACTCTTTACTTCCTGCCGTCGGAGTGGTATCTTCTGGGTATTTCTCGCAGCGGCCGTAACTGCAGCTTTGCACTCATCTGGCCTGGCGCTTTGCATGATGGGCTCTGCGCGGAGGTGATCCAACCCATCTTGCTCCTTTCCCAGTCTCAGACCATTCAGTTTCTCCATGTTTGGTTCCTGGCCCACAGACAGGGTGTGGTGAGGTGAGACAGGTGAGACCATCTGGCGATCCCGGCTCTGAGGCCGTTACGAGCTATAGTGGAGGCGGTGAAGCAGAAGCTGATGCTTCCCTGGAACCTCCTGCTCTTTCCATAATCCTCTGAATGTTGGCAATTTGGTCTCTAGTTCCTCTGCTTCTCTGAAAGCCCACCTGCTGTCCTGATTGCTGATGCCCAGCTTGGAGACTCTTAAGCATAGCCTGGCTGGTGTCAGTCATTGAGTATCCTTTGGCATCGAGCTTCTGTAGGGTCAAGACGAACCCTGATCTTGTCCAATCCAGTGGCTGCTGCTGAGTTTCCCAAATCTGCTGGCATGTAGAATGCAGCCTTTCAACGGCATCATCTCTTCGGACTCTGAGTAGCTCAGCGGAGATGCCCTCACCTCACCAGCCTTATTGTTAGCAATGCGTCCTAAGGCCTGCTTGGCTTCATTCTCCAGGATGCCTGGCTCTAAGAGATCCATAGCCACACCACTGTGGTGATGGGGGATGGGGAGATCTTTCTTGTATACTTCTTTTGTGTCTTTCTGCCACCTCTTCTCAATCTCTTCTGCTTCTGTTATGTCCCTGACATTTTTATTTTTCATCATGTCCATTTGCACATGAAACCTTCCCTTGATGTCTCTAATTTTCTTAAAGAAATCTCTTGTCTCTCCTATTCTCTTGTTTTCTCCTGCTTCTTGGCATTGCTCATTTAAGAAAGCCTTATCCGTCCTGGTTAGTCTCTGGAATTCTTTGTTCAGCTCAGCATCTTTCCCTTTCCTTCTTTCCTCAGCTCTTTGTGAAGTTTCATCAGACGCCATTTTGCTTTCTCACTCTTATCTTTGTTCCTGTCTCCTGTATGATGTTGTGGAGCTCTGTCCATGGTTCTTCAGGATTCTGTCTATTGGATCTAATCCCTTAAACCCTCTTTACCTCCACTCCATATTCATAGGGAGTGTTATTTAGGTCACTCCTATATGGTCTGATGTTTTTCTCAACTTTCTTCACATTACTCTACATTTATATAAATATGTCACATTATATACACCAGACAGCAGGTTGGGTCCTCAAGTAGGGACCAGTGAGAGCAGGTTGGGTCCTCAAGTAGGGACCAGTGGTCAGCCTTCTGCTAAGAAGGCCCTGGAACTACATCCTGAAGCAAGCCAGGGATTTTGAGAGGCAGAAGAGAGGAGAGGGGGAGAGGGATGGGGAGAGGGGAGAGGAGGGGAGAGGAGAAGAGGGGAAGGGAGAGGAGAGGAGAGGGGGATGGGGACAGGGGAGAGGAGAGGAGGGGA
>NW_027187165.1:0-97965 GCF_028583685.1 Petaurus breviceps papuanus
GTGGAAATTTCCATTTCAGCAAAATCCATTTGTAAAGCCCTGGAGCTTTAGGAGTTCTCTCCTTTTCTCTCCTTTGCTCTCATGGAGATCTTTGCCCCACCTCCATTCTCCAACACCTCAGAGGAGGGGCCAAGATCTTTCATTTTGCTTAGACCTCCACTGGGATGGAGGAGGTCTATGAGCTACCTCTCTCCAGGATTTCACCCCCCCACCCCTGTATTCTTCCCTCTGACTCCTTCCTTTTCAAGATACATCTATTATGGATGATCATAAAGCCCCTGGAATATTTGAAGATTGGGGGCCCACTGATCTTTTCCTTCATGTAATTTATATATTATTACCTTTTCTACCCATCCAGAAAATGAGGGGGCAGGTAAGAGGAGGGGCAGAAAACCAATGGAGCTGTATCAGGAGATCATAGCATTATAACATGTCAGAGCTGGAATAGACCTTAAAAATAAGACAGGTCGGCCCCATGATTTTTACAGAGGAAGAAACTGAAGCCTAAGGTTGTGAAGTGACTTGCTAAGGTCATACAATGATCAAGATAGGACTTGAATCCAGATTCCTTGACACCCAGTTCCATGAATGTCCTACTATACTATGATGATACCAGGAGATGTGGTGGTAGAGTGGGGCCACATAGGGGTGGGTGGAGAGTCATGGTGAACAGAGGCCTGGAGACATGGAAAATGGCATGGAATCTGTGTTGGGATCAGTCCAAGCCCATCTGAGGAAATGGCTTAGCCATGAGAGCTTCCAGGGCAGGGAAGAGCCCAGGTCTGAAGTACCCAGAGACCAATGGAGCCTCCACGGCTCCAGGTGACAGGACACAAGATGAGCACTGAAACCAAAGTTAGGGTGAAAAGGAGTGAGATGATTAAGAAGAGACCACAAAAACCGGAGCCCACCAAGGTAATCATTTGCATCATCATCATTAACATTTACATTGCACTTTAAAGTTTGCAAGGCACTTTAGACAGAATCTTGTTTGAGTTGCTATTATTATTCCTATTTTAAGATAAGGAAACTCACACAGAGAAAAATGACTTGCCCAGAGTCACACAATGACTGAGGTAAGGCAGAATTCCAAACCTCTATCCACTGCACCATCTAGCTGCCTTTACACTGCCAACTCCAGTCTCTTATTCTTGGACCCAGTCTGGAGTCCCTTAGTCACCTCCCATTTGGGAGATTCACTTGAGCAAAGCAGGAATTTCTAAAGCCCTGGAGGTGGCCTCTAAGAATCTTACTGGCTTTTGCTGCATGCTGTCCCTGTAACACAATCATGAGCCGTCTCAGTCTGATCACTGAAGCACACATTGGCATGTGTGTGCTTGAAGAGTAAGAAGGGAATGTGAACATGAGGGGGGTCTTGGTGGCAAGTGTCTATTCCAGGGACAGGCCAAAGCTGGCCTCTGACCTGGTGCGCAGGCGGCAAATGCCACTTCCAGACGCCACCTGGCCGACATGCTTGAGGTCTAGTCAAAAACATATCGTGGGCATGTTCAGTTCTATTTTCAGCATCGTAAATAGTGAACTCTTGGTAAGGAGGTACCCCTACCCCATTACCTGCTTTAGTAACCATCTGCTTCAGCATATTCGCTAACAAATGTCCACTCTAGAACATGCTTTAAGACATGCCATATTCCAGGACATGTTCCAGCATACGTCCCACTGCAGAGCATGCTCTAACACAAGCCCCACTCCAGGACACGTTCTCCCTAACAACAACAACATTTATACAGCACTTGCTATGTGCCAGGAACTCTGCTAAATGCTTTACAGTTATTATCTCTGATGCTCACAACAATCCTGGGAGGGGTGCTATTACTATCCCCCTTTTATCAATAAGGAAACTGAGGCTGAAAGAGGTTAGGGAATTTGCTGTGGGTCACCCAGCTAGTGAGTGTTGGAGGCTGGATTTGAACTCAGGTCTTCCTGACTTTAGGCCCAGCCTTCTGTCTACTTCACCACACACTACAGCATCCCTCTCACACACTTCTCACTTTAGCACATATGCTAACATATACTTCTCTACCACACGCTCTCACGCATCTCAGTGTCTCTCATAGTCTAGAACATGCTTTTGGCCCATGTCCAAGGACATGCTTCAGCTCTGGTACACGCTCTAGCACATTCCACAGCTACTTCCTGGCTTCTTCCAATTGAGGAGCCCATCCCCATCTGCTTTACTTTCCTTCTACCTCCCTAGAAAAGGGTTTCTAGGGATTTCCTCAGGTTTCTGAAAATTGGCTCCCTGAGCAGTCCAAGAAGAGCTGGTAGGAGA
The DNA here is from genome assembly GCF_028583685.1 of Petaurus breviceps papuanus. Lineage (NCBI taxonomy): Eukaryota > Metazoa > Chordata > Mammalia > Diprotodontia > Petauridae > Petaurus > Petaurus breviceps. Next base: position 2,291 of record NW_027187165.1, read on the forward strand.
CGGGTAGTTCTAGGATGCGAAAATTACCACAGGCCAAGTCCTCTGGGCCCAGAGATGATCTGTCCTAGCCTGATCTGATGCTCCAGGCCTAGGGTAGAGTGATCTTGCCTAAAGCCCTGAGTAGGCTTCCTGATCATGTTCTGACATTCCAAGACTCTTCCCTTTTGCCCTTCTGGTCAGGCCCTAGTGGGGACCTCTGAGCCTTCCATATTTCTCCCACTGCCCTTTGCACAGCATCCTTTGTATCATCCCCACCAAAGGCCTTTTCCCACCCCACCTCTCCAGACTGCAGCTATTAACACTCATGGACAGGAAACTATTAACCTCAGCTTGAATCCTCACCCTCAGCTTCTACTTTCACTAAGACTCAGCTGCTGGGTTTACCTCTGAGTTCAAACTCAGAGCATTTCCAGAAAAAGCTGTTTCCTCATCTTAGACTCCAAAGCTTCCCCCATCCCTTGCCTACCCCTCTACTAATCTTACCACCTTGTTTCTCTTATTTATTGCTATGTCTTTGGTGTTGAAAGGCCTATGAAAAAGTCAGGACCACTCTCCTATCTCGAGGAGGAAAAAATACACCTAGCTCATATTTGTATAACACTTTAAAGTTTAAGTACTTTCTTACAACACCCCTGAGAGGTAGATAGTATAACTATTATTGCCATTTTGGTCAGTGAGGAAACTGAGGCTTAGTGACTTGTACAAGGTCACTCAGGTAATCAGGAGTAGGACTTAAATCCATGCTTATGGGTTCCAAGCTCAGAACTCTTTCCATGGCTCCAGCTATCTTTTTCAAGGGAAGAATCTCAAGGCACAGGGATTCTGTGAGTAACCCAGATACATTCAGCCTCCTCAAAGGGCAGAGCAGGGAATATTACTTTCTCTCCTGCATCCTTTCCTTTTCTCAGTTCTCTCACTGCCTCATAGCTCTCCTGTCCTCTCTTTCAGGTCCCCTTTCCTATTACCTTTACCTCCTGGTCTCTTTCCCCACTGCCAACTCCTTCACTATTCCCAGCTCTTTCTGGCTCCATTCTTTCTCCCTGGCTCCCTCCCTTCCCCCCGGTCTAGTTCCCTCAGCATCCGGCTTTTCCCTTTTCTCACACCTCCCCCTACCCTCCTAGTCTGCCTCCCTCTCCCCATCGCCCCCCTCCCCCTGCAGCTCCCAGTTTCTGCCAGCATCCCTGGAATAGAGGGGCGGGGGTTTCGCTCAGCTTCTAACCAGGGCTCCGGGGACCCTGCCAGAGAAGGGACACTGGGGGATTGTATTCCGTCTGCAATCTGCAAAGGTCCCAGTTTTGCTGCCAGACCCCGCCTCCTAGTCAGAGATAGGGTCTCTCTGGCCTCCCCAGGAGACACCTGCCACTCCCCGCCCCTCTCTTAGAGAGCCCCAGGCCGGGGTTTCTGGAGCTTTCTCCTCCCCGGGAAGCGTGGGACCACAGCAGAAGAGAGGGCGCTTACAGATCCCGTCAGAAGAGCCCCGGGGACCTGAGTCTGGAAAGAAAGAGCTTTGGAAAAAAGAAATAAGATGGGAAAACTGTTTCCCGCTCAGTTATTACTGTGATTATTTATTTATTCATTTATTTTTTATATCTCTGCCTAATGAGCGAGGGAGCAGGGCTGTTCCCGGAGGGAGAGGTGGAGGGGGGGGAGAGGTGGAGAGAGATAAAGCCTGCGGCTGCCCAAGCTAAGCGCATCTCCCCACTCATCCCTACCCCCACTCCTCACTGAGCCCCCCACCCCCCGCCTGGGGACATCCTTACAGCCCCCCCCCCCCCCCCCCCCCCCCCCTCTACCAGAGCCTCCCTCCGCACTGCGCTGTGTCTCAGCCTTGGTCCCTGCCCCAAAGGGACGACCCCTAAACCTCACTCTGACAGCTGAGACTCCGCCCCCACCTTCCCCAGGCTGGCTCCCGCCCCACCCCCATCCCAAACCAGAGCTGCGGCCGGAGGACTTAGCCAGACTTTCCCGGAGCCGCAGACTGTAATGAGATTTCAGCTGTAAGTTATGGGCGCTGCCTCTCGGCTCAGCTCTCCGCCGACATTCTCTTAACGCCAAACTCGATAGCGAGCAAGCCAGGTCTTCCCAGGAAAGAGCCGGAGTTGAGCCAGACCTGGCTGATGTAAGCTGAGCTGGACTGGTCTGGGAACTGCCTGGGGAGCGCGGGCTTCCTGCCTCCTCATCCTATCTCTTCGAGCCTCTCCCCGAGCAGCAGCAGGGGCCGCCCTGGGATGGCGCCCGAAAGACCAGTTCTGGCCCCAGGTGGGCTAGGAGAATCCCCTCAGTGCCTACTCAAGGCGGCTTCCAGGATGGGGGTCGGGGGCGGGAGGGAGCGACCAAGACTCTCCATCCTGTTGGAGCTTTCTTGGAGGAGGCTGAGGATGAAGATTTCAGTTACACTTGGGGCACCGACCTCTAGCCCCAGTCCCAATTCTTCCAGCCCGGTTCCCACTCCTAATCCCTCATCCCAGGGCCTAGTCTGTAGTCCCTTATTCGCCGGAATAACTTTTATGCATTCGGGTCCCAGATTCCTTTGAGGAAAACAGGGTTGTCTACGGCCCTGGGGGTGGCCTTTAAGAACCTTGCTGGCTTCTCTTGTCCCCATGTAACACAACCATGAGCTGTCTCAGTCTGAGCCCTGGCCGGGGGAGGACGCTGGCATGTTTGCATTCACTCGAAGAGTGGGAAGGGGATGTGAACATGGGGGTCTTGGTGGCAGGTGTCTGTTCCTGTGAGAGGCCAAAGCTGCCCTCTGACCTCATGCGTAGGCGACAAATACCTTCCAAATGCCACCCGACAGAGAGAACGTGTCATTTAAGGAAATGTCAGCTAATGAATATTTGATGGTTTTTAAGCAGGGGACATTTGCTATTCGACTTGGAAAGGGGGATAGAGGATTCTCTCCTTCCAGGTTCAAGGCCTAAGTGATGCCATTTTTCATTTCCTTTCTCCAGGCTCTGGGAATGGACTTCAGTGCCCCACTACTTCATCAGGCTACCTACCACCTTATATTGAGTAGTCCTAATATGTTACCTATGGGCAGAGAATCTTGCTCAAAACTTGGGACGCCTTCATTTCTTGACTGTCATATATCTCTCCCCTTTATGTATTTTTTAATGGAAATTTTAAATGAAAATCTGACTTCTCTTCTCCCCTCCCTAACTCCTCTCCACGAGAAAGAAACGCAAAACCCCTATTTAAAAAAAAGTGTATAGTCAAGCGAAACAAATTCCTGTATTGGTCATATTTTTAAAAATGATTCAAACTGCAAGGAGATGATGGCATCTCTCTGCCAAGGGGTGCATCTAACATGATGATTGGTCTTATATTCATTAGCATTCACAAGTCTTTGAAAGACAAAGTTGTTTATCTATACAATATTGTTGTTACTATATAAATTATTCTCCTGGTTCTGCTCATTCCATTCCATATCAATTCACAAAAGTTTCCCCAGGTTTTTTTTTTAAGTTTTCTCCATCATTTCTTATAGCATTATAGTATTTCATTACCTTCACATGCCATAACTTATCCAGCCATTTTGATCAATCCATCAATCAACAAGCATTAATAAATGCCTGCTATATGCCAGGCAAGCACTATACAAGATCCTATAGATACAAAGAAAGAATAAAATTTTTTTTGTTTTTCTTTTTTGGAGGGGGGAAGGCAGGGCAATTGGGGTTAAGTGACTTGCCCAAAGTCACACAGCTAGTAACTGTTAAGTGTCTGAGGCAGATTTGAACTCAGGTTCTCCTGACTCCAGGACTGGTGCTCTGTTCACTGGGCCACATAGCTGCCCCAAAATAAAAATATTTTAAGGAATATGGGACAATCTCTGGGGGGAGGCAACATGCACAAAATAAGTAAATATAGAAAGGCAACTAGGCAGCTAGTTGGCATAGTGGAAAGAATGCTGGGCCTGGAGTCAAGAAGACCTGAGTTCAAATCTATCCTCAGATACCTCCTAGCTGTGTGACTGACTTAACCTCTGTCTGCCAGTTTCCTAAACTGTAAAATGGGGATAATAATAGCTCCTACTTAGGGTTGTTATAAGGATCAAATGAGATATTTGTAAAGCACTTGGCACTATGTCTAGCACATAGTAGATGGTTAATAACTGCTTCTTTTCTTCCACATATACAAAATTAATACAAGACAATGGAAGGAGTAGCAGGAAAGGGAAGAAGGTAGGCTAGGAACTGGTGGCTGAGAAGATCCCAAAAGACCTCTCATATGAGTGGTGCTTTAACTGAGGTTCAAATTAGGGATCTGAGGGGTGCAGTGGTAAGGAAGGGGTGTACTCCAGGCTGCAGTGCAGAGGCCTAAGGATAGGAAATGGAATGTCTGAATTTGTAGCATTGTAGTATTATGACAGCAAGAAGTCCAGTTTGGCTGGAGACAGAAAGTATGTGAAGGAGAAGAATGTATCAACAATCAACATTCATTGACAGAGTGGCTGCTATGTTCAGGGCCCTGGGCTGGACTCTGGGCATACAGAGATGTGTAGATTTACCTATCTAAATGAAGCTTATAATCTATGAGAAAAATTAGATGCAGATAACTATAATGCAAAATACATTGTGTTACAAGCCAGTGGAAAACTACAAAGTGCTAGGGGGAATCATATGAAACCAGGAGGGGTTAATGGCACTATATTTCTATTGTGCATTAAGGTTTACAGGGTATATTACTCACAATTGTGAGGCAAATAGTATGAATTTTACAGATGAGGAAACTGAAGCTCAGAGAGGGTCATTGACTTGCCCATGGCCACAGAGCTCCTAAGCCTATGTACCAGGACTCAGTCATGATTTCTAACTCCAGAACTGTGTTTTGCTGTTGTGCATCTTTATGAGAGGTTATTAAAATATCATCAGCTCCCACAGTAGGGGGGTGGGGGAGTATATAATCTGCTTTGACAGCATGCCTGAAAACCCATTTACAAGTCTATGTACCAGGCCATTGCCAGTTACAGATGGAAGGACAGCCATGACATGGCTGACCATGGGAGTCTGTAAAGACATAGCAACCTGGAGAGTAGGCCCCATGGAGATTCACAGAATCTGGGCACTGGAGATGATGAATGGTTTTTGCTTATGTGTGCCAGTGCACTCTTGGCACTATACCAAGGTGCTGGTTGGGGGTGGTGGATTTCAGTTGCTGTCATAGGTGGAGGGAGTTTCAGGGACAGGAATGGCAGGCCAGAACTACCAAGCAGAAACTGGCTTGGACCTCCAAAGAGGTAGGGCTGCAACCAAGAGCCCTTGACTTCCCTGCCTCTATTTCTTGGCCTTGTCTTTGTCTCTCTGTCTTAGACTTTATCTCTTGCTTTCTTTCTGTGTCTATTTCTCTGTCTCTGTCTCTCTCTCTCTCTCCTCTCACCTGGATCCAGTGCTTCCTGTAGCCTCTAGACATAAAGAAAACAAAGAATCTTCTGAATAGCAAAGCGTGGGTAGCAGCAGAGATCTGGCTCGGCTCTGTGACACCCCCACCCACGCAGTCCTACCCTCCCAAGCACTGGCCCTGACACCACCACTCAGCTGAGTAGCTGGCATAAATACCTATAAGCACACAGACCCTTATACAATGACTATCTCCCATACAACTCCTCATGCAAACCACTTGGCTCCTGATTCAGCACCACGAGCATAACCATTATCTCCCTGATTATCCCCTCCTACCAGCCACCCACACCTATAGCCACTCTTCCTGGACATACACCCATCCAATTCATTGTCTTTCATGCCCCTCCTGCTCCACAGGGCTCCACCACACACCCACAGGGTTACCCAGCAACTCCACCCAGTCACTGCCCACCCTCAGCGTTTCTACTAAGTCACCAGCCGGAGGAAGAAGTAACAGAACTCAATGATTTAGGCCCCATGGTCCCTGAGTGGGTGCTTCTGCCAGGCACACCTTCTCTGCTGTGGATTTGTAACTCTGAAAGTTGCTTTGGACCCACTTCATTGAGTAGGATTGACAGCAGCAGCCTGATTCCTGATTCTCCCAGGAGATTGAAGAAGCACAGGGAAGAGACTTTAGGGCTCACCTGGGCCCTAGGGTCAAGAAAACTTCCCTCTTCCTTCTCTTTCTCCTTTTCTTCCTCCTGCTTCCCTCTTCTTGGCTTTTCCAGGTTCCACAAACTTTGGCTCCTCTAGATGGGGGAGTGAGGACACCTAATTGGCTGTTCTCTGAAAAGCCAAGTTATAAATCACAGCTTGGTGTAAAATGGTGGCATTTTCTCCCCCAGAGCCCCAGGCTTGATGTATGTTAGTTAACAAATGATGCAGGTGAGGGATGCAGCCTTGGAAAGAGCCTACCTAACCCAAGCTGTGGCCTGCATCTGCACCTTGCATGGAGAATAGACTTCGCCACTGGGTAAAGCCTGTCTGCGGAGAAAAGAGGAGTAGAGAAGGGTACTTACTGTCAGGAGGTGAGAGACAGAGATGGGGCAGATGCAGAGATAGAAACTGACAGCCACAGTCCCAGAGATAAGCATCTGCAAATAACGATAGCTTACACATCTATTGTTCTGTAGAAGGCTCTCCTTCCAACAGCTTTGTGAGGCTGGTATTGTATTATTACTACCCACACCCCCATTTTGCAGAGGAGGAAAACTGAGGACAAAAAGGTTAAGTAACTTGTGCAAAGTCAAACACTAGTCCTTGATGACATCTGATTTAAATCGAGTCGAAGTTAGGCTATAGACATTCCTCTTTCCAGCTCTTTTCTTCCTCCACCACTCTCAGTGCAAAAATAAGTGTATAGCAAGGCCATGTTGGATTTGGAATCAGATGCTGTTCAGTCATTTTTCAGTTGTGTCCAACTCTTCATGACTCCTCACTTTCGGGGGTGGGGTTTCTTGGCAAAGATACTGGAGTGGTTTGTCATTTTCTTTTCTAATCAGATATCATGGGTTCAAATGTTGACTCTTATGGGTGTGACCTTGGGCAAGTCACTTACTCTGGGCCTCAATTTCTTCATCTGTAAAATGGAGGGGTTGGACTGGATGACCTCTGCCTCACCTTTCATCTTAGGAGCTACAAACTTTCATGTCCTTGGTTCCACTTTAATTCTGTAATGCCTATATACTTTTCACTGCCAGTGGATCCCCACATATATGGGTGAGGTAAGAGGTCTTTGGATACTGGACATGTGTCAGCTTTCTTTTTAGAGAGGCATATCTTCCAGGTGTTTTGGTGTATGACAATATGTTGGCACATTGGACATGAGATGTGCATGATAACATGTTGGCAATGCCACAGAGTGGCAACATCAAGAATGGCTTGGTGTCTATACCTTTTAAATCTGAGGGGGCCTGGTTTCAGATCTTTAACTTCATCCTCCAGTTTTAAAATATTAGTTTTGGGAGTGTGGGGCATTGTAATTGGTTAAGAGGGTGAAAAGGGGTATCTGTGGTTATCCCTAGAGGTTATCACATAAAATCACAACATGATGCATATATCTATATGAACTTCACAGAGACTTTTATGTGGGCATGTTCCAAAAGTTTTGGTGAGTTTTTAGGTATTAAAGTCAGAAGATGCCAGTTCAAATCTTGGCTCACTCACTTACTACCTGTCTGACTTTGAGTATCTCTTTGGGCCTCAGTTTCTCATCTTTAAATGAAGGGGTTGCAAGATATAACCTCTTAGGTCCCTTCCAATGCTAAATCTAGCATCATAGATTTTGTATTCAAAATGCATGATTGACTCATTTTGATAATATTTTTTCTCTCCTCTCTCTCCCCTCCGTCCCCAATACAGAAGCCGTCTTCACTGGCAACTAAACCCTTTATAATTTGGCTCCAGCCTGACTTGCCAGGTTTATAGCATAGTACACTTACATACCCTCATCCCCAAAGCTGCTAGTGCCTTCCTACCCAAATTATTTTGTATTTAACTATATCTTGAATTGACTTGTCTGTATCCTCAATAAAATATAAACTCCTCTAGGGCAAGGGCCTTTTCATTTTTCATTTTTTCTTATAGGCAGCTGGGTGATACAGTGGATAAAGGGCTGAGCCAAAGTCAGGAAGACCCGAGTTCAGGTCTTGCCACAGATACTTCCTAGCTGTGTCTATTACTTAGCTTTCATTTCCTCAACTGTAAAATGGGGATAATAGCACTTATCTCTCAGGGTTTTAAGGATCAATGAGAATAATATTCATAAAGTGCTTAGCAAAGTACCTGACGTATAGTAGGAACTTAATAAATGCTTATTCCTCCCCTCCCTTTCTATCCCAGCAGCCAGAACTGCATCTGGCACAGAATAGATCCTTAATAAATGCTTATTGAAAATTGAATGAATTCACTTTCATGTTACCCACAACACTTTGCCCTGATGGTACATTTTCACTTCTGAACTGTGTTAACTTTATCTCTCTAAGCCTAATTTTCCTCATTTGTAAAATGGAGATGATCATTCTTGTACTACCTATGTCCTTGTAAGGCAAGTGTTTTCTGAACCCTGAAGCATCCTAGAAATATGAGTTGTTATTTTCAAACCTTGGATCCCAGCCTACTTCATCAATACTAGAGCAGGAAATGTTGTCATGAATGTACATATGGTGGGAGAACCAGTCTTGAAGTGGAAACTACTTTAACCCAGTGTCACAAGAGGGGGTCAAGTCTCTGACTCAGGCCATGACTCCAAGCCAAGGACATTCCTGGACCCTGTCCATACGAACCGCCTGCCCAGAAACTAGATGCATGATAAGAGTCTTGCTTGGGAATAGAGGCTCTCTCAGGTAATGTCCTCCTGGCTCTCTGATTATTTATGGCCTCCCTCACCCCTACTTTTCTGCCTCTCTCTAAGAAGCCTTCCTGATTCAGTCCAGTCTATTTTGATTGCTCCCTTTCTCTGGCAGCTTATATACAAAGTTTTACTTCTGTTTGAATCACATTTTAGAGCTGGAATACCCCTTCACCATCTAATCCACTCATACCAAAACCAAACAAAAAACCCCTTCACTCAAATGTATCTAGTAAGTGGTCACACTCCCCCCTCCCTGCCCTCTCTGATGAAAGTGAAATTGCTGCCTCCTGAGAAAGTCCATCCCTCTGGACAATTCTAATTGTTAGGGAATTTTCCCTGATGCTTAATATTTTCCTGACATTGCTCCAGGTTCTGCCCTCTGGGTGCCAAAGAGAACAAACTCTAATCATTTTCCATATGACAGGCCTATAGATACCAGAACACAATGATCACATCTCCCCTGCATTTTCTATTCTTTGGCCTAAATGTCCCCCTGGGGTTTTTCAATTAATCTTCATATGATATGAACTCAAATCGTTTCACTATCCTTGTTACCCTCCTCTGGACACTGAACAGGATACTCTAGATGTGGTCTGGCCAGGACTGAGGACAACAATCACCTTCTCATTCCTGGAGGCTATGCATCTTTCACCCTAGCCCAATGTTGTTACCTTAGCCTTCTAGGCTTCCTTATCATGCTGTTGACCCATATTTAGCTTACAATACACCCCAAACTCCAGATCTTGATCAGACACACGGCTGCCTAACCATATCTCCCCCACTTTGTTCTTTCAAATTTGATTTTTAAAAACAAAGGTAAGAATAACATTTGTCCCTGTTAAATATTACATTATTCAATCCAGCCCAATGTCCTAGCCTTGTCAAGATATTTTTGGATACAAACTGTCATCGAATATGTTGGCTATTGCTCCCAGCTTTGTGTCCTCTGCAGATTTGATAAGCCTCTATTCCTTTGTCCAGTTCCCTGATAAAAAGTGTTTAACAGCATAAGACCAAGCACTGTGGGGCATTCTTGGGGCACTCCACTACAGACCTTCTTCCAAGATGATATCCTCTTAAGTGCCCTTGCTTTCAATTTATCTGACCATCTGCCATCAGTGGGCAGGTAAGCCTGAGAGTCTTGGGAAGCCTTGCTGCTGACCCTGCTTCTACTATCCCAGCCTCCAAAGGTATCCATGAAGGGAGCAACTTCTATAAAGAAAGGTCATCTTTCTCCACCAACTATAAATCAATTACCACTCTATAGGCCAGGAAAGTCAGCTCAGCTTAAAGATTGAAGTACCCTAAGAGACAGCGGGTAGGTAGCATGTGCCAGGCAAATCACACTACTACCACCACCTTCCCTTCAGATCCTGATGGATATTGCCTAGGTTAGGACTGTGAACCAGAGACTCAGTCAAAAGGCTGCATCCAAGAACCTAGAAGACCACAAGGCCTCTAGGCCACAGGTTCCCCACCCCTGGTCTGAGATATTACCCTTTATCCTCTCCTCCTTTGCTGTAGTCTTAGAGGATAAAATGTCCCTTCTTACCAATGCCAATCCCTTAACTTACTCCCTGGAGGCTATGCTTTTCTGTTTTCTACTTTCCCCTTTAATCAATTCCTTATTTTTTTTTTATCTATAACTTTCAACCTCTCCTTATCTTCTAGATTAGAGGTTCCCAAACCTATTTGGGAAAATAAAAATAAAAATTATTCAGTGCTACCCTGGAAATCTACTTTCTTTAACTCTCTAAAGGTTCTTTTTTTTTGGAAGTTTGTATCATTTCAAAAACTATAATTTTTTTTTTTTTTGCCTTTTGAGGGTAGTTGGGGTTAAGTAACTTGCCCAAGGTTACATGGCTAGTTTTTGTGTGTGTGTGTGGGTGTTAAGTGTCTGAGGCCAGAACCCAACTCGGGTCCTCCCAACTTGGCGCTTTACTCACTGCACCACCTAGCTGCCCCCTTATAATTTTTTTTTTAAATGACACATCTTAAGTTTAATAATTTATTGTAAATTTGTGGTTTTTTTCCTCCATTGAAATTTTGATGATGCAACATCATGTCATGTAACTTGTAGTATCATATTGTAAACAAGTCATTACACAAATATAGTCCTGCCATTGTATACTGGACACAAACACTTCCTTGTTAAGACCTGTCAGTAGACTTGACCACTGATTGGTTATAACTTGCATTTTGTGTGTTTATTTGGAATATAATGTAATCATTATGAGTTTAACTCTGTTAAACAACAGATGAAACATATACGAATGGTTTTTCAAAATTTTCTTATCTTTTCTTCTTTCCTTATGCTTCCACTGCCTCCTTATGTTTATTCAATGCCCCCCAATTGCACCCAAGGTTACTACTACCCCCCTGGATCATTCCAGTGGCCTCCAGGGGGAAGTATCACCCATGTGGGGAACCCATGTTCTAGATTCTTCTCTGCTGCGTACAAGTAAATTGAGATTTCTTCCTTAACCCTTCATTCAATGCTAACATCCCCTCAAACTATCATCTGATATCTCTAAAACCCCCTTTTCATAACCAAACTCCTAGAAAAATCCGTCTGTGCTCATTGCCTCTACTTTCTTACCTTTCATTCACTTTTAGGTCTTGTCATAATTTCTGAAATATGTTCTCTTCCTATGTTCCTTCTATAGTAGATGAAGTACCCTCGGTGTTCTACTGCACTGAGGAAGTAGAATTGACAAGATTTAGTAGCTTACTGGATCAACTGCATTGATTCATATCTGACCCAGCAAAGCCCAATAATTCCAAACCATTTGGTCAAGTTCATAAGTCCTTTACCATCACAACTCCCCTAGTTCCAACCCTCCTCACCTCTTGCCTAGGCTATTAAATTAGTTTCTTCTTTGGACTCTGCATTGATTTTCTCCTCACTCTGATTCGGTCTCTACACAACTGCCAAATGGATACTCCTCAGTTGCAGGTCTGGCTAGGCCTCTCCCCTGCTTGTGAAACTTTGCTGGGTTCCTATTGCCTTCAAGACAAAATACAAATTCCTCTGTTTGGCATTTAAACTCTTTTATAATATGGCACCAGCCTATCTTTCCACTTTCATTGCATGTTATTCCCCCTCATGTACTCAATGTTCCAGTCAAACTATTCCACTTATGAGATAGTCTATTTCTCACTGCCTTGCCTTTCTGTCAGTCACCTATCATGGATCTACACCATGTTTTACACCAAATGGTCCATACCAGAGGTATCAAACATGTACCCCATAGGCTGCATATGACCCACAACACTCTCAAGTGGCACCCAAACCATATTAAGATGTAATTGGAAAATATTTAACAAAATAAATAAATATAATAAAATGTAGGTAATATCAATATGTGGTTTTCTAAGTAAATTATATATATATATTTATGTGTATACACACACACACACACATATATATATATATATCCTACAGACTATAGGCCTATAGCCCAAGGAAATATGTCTATATACATCTCCTTATGCACTGTTTAGTGGTACCCATTTATATTTGAGTTTGATACCACTAGTCTACATTTTCTTCTCTATTTCTTTTCTTTTTTTTTTTTGCTTTTTGGAGGGCAGTTGGGGTTAAGTAACTTGACCAAGGTCACACGGCTAGGTTCTTTTTTGTGTGTGTGTGTGTTAAGTGTCTGAGGCTGGATTCGAACTTAGGTCCTCCTGACTCTGGGGCCAGCATTCCACTCACTGTGCCACCTAGCCGCCCTTCTCTATTTCTTGGGAGAGAATCAATATAGCATGATGTTTCGAGTAGTGAGGTTGTTAGTGTCTACAAGATCCGAATTCAAATCCTGTCTTAGACATTTACTAGCTAGGCGGCCTTGGGAAAGTCACTTAATCTGTTTCCTCACCTGAAAAATGGGTATAATAATAGCACCTACTTTACAAGGTTGCTGTGAAGATCAAAGGAGACAGTATCTACAAAACACTTTACAAACCTTAAAGCTATAGAAATGTCAACATTTTTATTGAAACTGTAGACTCCCTTTAAGATTCAGTTTATGTGCCAGCTCCTTCCAGAGGCCTTTTCTCATCCCCCCCACTTCTTAGTGTCTTTGCTTCCTCCCACCATCCCTTTGTTTTTATTCTGTATATAACCTACATTTGCTTTTCCCTGAACATATTGTATCCTACCCCCCTCCACCTCCAGCATAACGTAAACTGCTCTAGGGCAGAGACTGTCTCATTTTTGCATTTGCTCCCCAATGCCCATCAAAGTACCCAGCACATAGTAGGTACTTAAATACTTAATTGATATCAAATCATAAGAGTTGCAAAATCATTATGAATTCATTTTCATTTGTATTCTAAGTTTCTTGAGCTGTTTTCCTGAGCATTACCTATCTCAACTACACTGTACATTCCAGAAGGGCAGGGCTCTTCTTCCCCCTTTCTCTTTATCTCCCACAATGTGTATAGGATTTAGGGTTCTGCACATGGTAGGTGCCTAATCCCCTGTGTCTGATAGACTTATGAGCCCTGGAACCTTAATAACTCAACCTATTGGTTTGAAATTGTTAGATTTTGCTGGACCATTGGGTCAGTGCAGTAGGACCCAGATAAGATTTCATCCAATTGCATAAGGTACGGAGTGTGAGGCTTGAGTTAAGCCCTCCCAGGAAGACTCAGGAGTCCTTCTTTTTCTTTTCACTTCCTCCCTAGAGCTCATGCTTTATTGCTGGAAGGCTCTCTGAGCTGAGCTATGGATGAAAGGGCTCTGATGGCTCCAGCCCAGCTGCTGCCATGGCAACTGCAATATTTGCCAGACCTACACTCAAGATCAGGCTCAGCTCCAAATGCAGGAACTACGATTCCCAGAATACTGAGCAAAAAGGGCATCCAGCCTCTAACTCAACCTGGGTAATTCTGACCCCCAACATACCTATGCCTACCACATACAGAACATGGGATTACTCATGTAAACACATAGAAACAGGGGCAAACAGAAGCATATACAGACACTACAGGAATGCTCCTATGACTTAGAGATCTTACTGCTGAGCATATGCTACAAGGAGGTTAAAGACTGAAAGAAAAGGCCCATAGGCAGTATACTTAATTCATAGTAGCACCAATTGTAGTAGCAAAGAACTGGAAACAAAATAGACACCCATCAACTGGGGAACGGCTGAACAAATTGTGATATCACGATTATAGTAGAATATTATTATATTATAAGAAACAGTGACTATAAGGAATTCTGAATAGCACCGGATGACTTATGACCTGATGAAAAACGAAATAAGCAGAACCAAGAAAACAATAAACACAGTGACTACAACTATGTGAAGGAAAGAATGACAACCACAAAAAGAAATTGAATACTGTCTCAGGAGAATGACCAAGCTTGTCATTGAAGAGATGAGAACATGGACCTCAACTTCTCTGGAGAGGTAGGAAAATCAGAATGTTGGGGATCTTGTTCAGACTCTTTTAATCTTTGGTTAGTTTTGTTTAATTGTCTCCCCCTCCTTTTTTGTTACTTGTTACAATAATAATAGCTAGCCTTTTGACCTGGTTTTAAGGTTTGCCATGCATTTTAATAATGATAATGATGATGATTATGAAAGCTAATGTTTATGTAGTGCTTATGTGTCTGGTGCTGTGCTAATGGCTTTGCAATTATTATCTTATTTGATACTTACAATGGCCCTGGGAGGTAGGTGCTATTGTTACCCTCATTTTATTTATTTTTTATTTTTTTTGCTTTTTGGAGTGGGGAAGGTAGGGCAATTGGGGTTAAGTGACTTGCCCAAGGTCACACGGCTAGTTTGTGTGTGTGTGTGTGTGTGTGTGTGTGTGTTAAGTGTCTGAGATTGGATTTGAACTCAGGTTCTCCTGACTCCAGGGCTGTTGCTCTATTCACTGTGCCACCTAGCCGCCCCATTACCCTCATTTATAAAATGAGGAAAATAAGTGACTTGCCTAGGGTGACACAGCTAGTAAATGTCTGAGGCTGGATTTGCACTTGTCTTCCTGACTCTAGTCTATTCACTGTACCACCTAGTGAAGTTTATAAGGGATGATTCTTTGGTAAGGGTTGGAAAAGGATCTATTTGCAAAAGAAAGTCAAGTAAAAAACAAATATATCAGCTTAACATTTCAAAAGGCATATGAATACTGAATATGAAGAATACAGGGAAGTATGAGAAGACCAATATGCACTGATACAGAATAAAGTCAACAAGCAGAAGCAGGAAGACAATACACCCAGTGACCACTACCATGTAAATGGAAAGAATTTTAAAAAAGAAATTGAATGCTATGTAATTATGATTGTCAAACATTACCCTGGAGAATAGTTTTTGAATAGAACAATAGAAGAAATTGCCTTCTCTTTCCTTTAGAATATGGGACATTTGGGGTATGAAACATCTCATGCACTTTTTGACACCATTGATATATTGATGTTTTGTTGCATTATTGCTTTCTTCTTTTTAATTATTTGTTAAAAAGAGATGGCTTGGGGCAGCTAGGTGGTGCAGTGAGTAGAGTACCGGCCCTGGAGTCAGGAGGACCTGAGTTCAAATTCGGCCTCAGACACTTAACACTTACTAGCTGTGTGACCTTGGGCAAGTCACTTAACCCCAATTGTCCTGCCTTTCCCCCTCCAAAAAAGCGAAAAGAGAAAAAAGGGGATGGCTTGTTGGAGATGAAAGGGATATATTTTGTTGTTGTTCAGTTGTTTCAGTTGATCTTCACATTCATGACATATATAACTATTCATGACTTATATATAACTATACCTAATATATAACATATATACATATGCTTGTGTTAGGAAATGAAAATGATGTAAAAATAAAAGGTCAACAAAAATAAAAATACTGCAAAAATTGCTGAATTGCTACATAAGTGGAAGAGTTTATTATATTAAAGAGAATCACCTGCAACATCCTCCTTGCTCTCTTCTCCTCTGCCAAGCTGTGGCTCCCTCATCCTTGCAGATTCAATTCAAAATTCCTTTCCTCTCTCTCATCTCTGTTTCCTCATGGGTAAAATGAGGGAGCTAGACTAGATGATCTATCTCTAAGATCTCTTTCAGCTCAGCATTCTGTGTTCTATGATCCTATGATCCTTCCCCAGGCTAATGGAGTCCCCCTAAATCCCTTAGCACTTAGGCATTCAGTCAGCACTACATTGTTTTACCCTCTTAATAAGTTGCCTTATTATTTTCCCAAAGTTCTTCAGCAATATTTTTCCCCCCTTGGGGGAGGGTCAAGAGTATTCTGGAGCCAGCTCCAATCATTTGTCAAGGAAATTGCAAATACTACAAATCAGGGTTTGATTTATTGTTTTGTGGATGGTCTAGATTTAAGAAAAGGGTTAATAGAAGAGGAAGAGGAAGAGGGTTAATAGTGTAGATTAAATTTAGAAGTGTGTGCAACATTATTTTCTTTCAGAAGGGCTGATTGTTAAACATTTACAACTACACCCCTGTATTGCTCTATAAAGAAAGTTTGAGCTCTGCAAGCTCTACAATAGAGGCTGGATGGTGCAGCGGATTGAGCACCAGTCCTGAAGTTAGGAGAAACCTGAATTCAAATACAGTCTCAGACACTACTTGCTAGGTGACCCTGGGTAAGTCACTTAACCCCCATTGCCTCTAAAAAAAGTTCAATAGAAGACTCTAGAAATGAGGTCCTCAGCAGACTGGAGAGTTGGTGACTGGAGGCTAATAACATTTAAAAAAAATATTTACCCATATTTATATAGTACTTTAAGATTTGCAAAGTGTTTTACATTCATTATCTCACTTGAACTTTCACACACCCCTGGGGGAATTTGAGCTGGAATTTCTTTAGGGAACTCTAGGTGAGGAAACTCCTTCTACCAATGCAGAGATGCAACTGGTCTGCAATTTACAATCTTAACTTCTGAGGAAAAGTGAGAAATCATATGAACTGCCCAGGGTCACACAAAACCAGTTTGTATTAGAAGCTGGGGCTTGTGACTATACCTTCCTCAAAAACAACTCTCTCTTTTCTGAGATTTTTAAATGTGTGCTCCCTTTCAGGATCATAGCATTTAGAGCCTCATGAGAGCTTGGAAATCATCTAGTCTAATTCCCACACTTTAAAAAAAAAGCAAACTGATTCTAAGAAAGGGGACAATCAAGATTATTATCATTATTGTTAATAATAATAGCTAATACTTTTATAGCTCTTTAAGGTTTGCAAAGTGTTTTACAAATATCTCATTTTATTGTCACTCAACCCTGGAAAGTAAGTACTATTTTTATCATCCCAATTTTACAGATGAGGAAACTAAGGCAGACAGAGATTAAGTGACTGGCCCAGGGTAACACAGCTAGCAAGTGTCTTTAGTCCAGTTTTGAGCTCTGGTATTACTGATTCCAGGCAACAGAATACGGGCTAGGATTCATATTTTGTGACTCAAAATCCAATGTTTTCCCCATTACATCACCTGTAATGGCTTCCCACATTGGAGGAGAAGGAGGGAGCTGAGGCTGGGAGAGACCTGTTTTCTTTTTTCCCCTTCTCTCCTTTGATAAGCTTATTTCAGCCCTTCTCAGAACAGGGTCCCAGACAGTGGTTTGAGTGGGCTTTCATTTTAATCCAGTGTTGAAAGAAAGGTCCTAATCACGGACCATAATTAAAGCATAGTGTTGCACAGATTTTTGTCTCCTGTTTCCTACAGCACTTCTGTGGGCGCACAAGGATTGTACACATGCGCAGCACACGTGTTTTCTCTTACACGCGTCCTATAGCACACATGTCCTATAACACAAAGACTGATTTACTGCACAGAACGTCGGTAAGCACCCATGGCTGGCCTGACTGCCATTCTAAGAGAGAGGGCGCCGCAGGGTGAGACTGCTGAACGCTCTAAGCTGCCAAGACGGGAGTGGGGGTCTCCGACATGCGATCTTGGCCGCGGGGTTGGGGAGCCAGTGTCGTTAGCATGCTCTAGGATAAACGCTTCTCATGTGAAATGAGGCGCAAAACACCCAGCAGAGTACTGAGTGGGGAAGAGGGGGAGGGAATCAACACGGGGGCGGGGGCGGGAGGTGAAAACTGAGGGCATCACTCCCTCCCCTACTCTGCCTCCGACTCGGCAAAGGGAGGGAGGGAGAGGGAGACGGAGAAGGGGAAAGAAACAGGGACACACGAGAGAGAGGGAGAGACACACACACAGGCACACCCACAGAGACAGAGAGACAGACAGGGACAGAGAGAGACAGGGAGATAGGGATGGATAAAGAGACAGAGACACACAAAGAGAGAGACACACACAGGAACACCCACCCACACACACACACACACACACAGACACACAGACATGGACAGACAGAAACAGAGACAGAGGCTGCCTCTTGGGGGCCTCTGAGGCTGCTCCCAAAGTAAAACAGCCTCTTCTCTTTCATGTTTATGTTTGCTCAGAATCTTCCCCAGGGACTTACTTCCTGGGAGCCTAGCCTAGGGAGAAGGATGGGGATCCAGAGGGAGTGGGGGCCTAAGGAAGGGGAAAGGAGGAGAGGGAGACAATGAAGGGAGAGGAATGGGAGAGAAGAGGAGAAGATAAGAAGGGAGAAAAGGAAACAGAGGAGGAGGGGAGAAGAGAGAGGAAAAGAGAGGGAAGAGGAAAGGAGAGGGGGATAGAAGATGAAAGGAGAACTAGCAAGAGAAGAGAGGAGGAGGTGAAAGGAGGGGAGAGGAAGGGAAAGGAGAGAAGAGGAAAATGAGAGTTGAAAAAGGAATGTGGCTGAGAAAAGAATGGCTCTTGTTCTTGGCTCTCCCCTATTCCCTAAAAGAGTCTCTTCAACCCTTGTTTCCCACTACCCCTCACCCACAGGAAGGAGCCTGGTGGGATGAGCAGATCAGGGGGATTGACTAGCCAAGGTTTCCACAGGGCCCTTGCCCCAGAGTTGTCTCTCTAGAGGAGAGACGTCTCCCATTCCCTTTCTCCTGCTCCCATTTGAATGTGAATGTTTTATGGTGTCTCAGCTTTTGGTGAAATTTCTCCATGAGGTGGTACCTCAGGTGGGACCAGTGATTGATGGAGAAACCCTGAGCACCGTTAGATTATGGCCTTAGTACTCAAGAGTATAGTTAAAATTTCCCCTCCAGTGTCTGGGAATAGACTAGGGATTTTGGGAGGTGTGGCCTCCCTGATATTCAACTCCCCCTCCCTCCCCCAGGGAGCTGTAAGTTATTAAAGAGACCAGATCCTTCTATTAACTCCATCTCTCTTTCCATAGTTTCTCTGTCTCTTGGCCTTCTTTCTCTTCTCTACCGACTCCTATCTCCATTGTTTCTTCCATAAGTTTTATTTCTCTTCCTTCTCCTCCTTTCAGAACCCTTCTACCTCCCTGTCTATAATGGGGTTCTGAGCCTAAAGGAGTCTTTCACTGGGGTAGGGGTAAGGATGAGCAGGGATTGGAGGAAAAAGAAGTGGAGGAGGTCAAAGGGGAGAGAGAAGGCTTCGAAAGAGCTGGGATGGGTGAGGAGAAGGAAGAGAGTAAGTAAGAAGAAGAGTGGGACCTCACGGGGTGGGGCTAGAGGCTGGGAAGTAAGGGCAGTGAATACAGTTTGGAGGGGAGTGCTGAAGCAGGGTAATCTAATCAGGTGTGAGTCATAAAGATCACTCACTCCCCTCTGCACATTACAGGCCAAAGAAATCACATTAATTTGAAGAGGGTGTAAAATCCACGGAGAATTCCCCTTCTCTCCACAGCACATGCAAAGATAAACTGTCTTCAGCTTCCAATATGATCTTACAACAGCTTGTCAGTGACAAAACAGCCTCAAATCCTCCCATTTATCAAACGGCCAATCCTGTTAGCAGCTTAAAAGAGACATAATTACCTGCGGCCCTTTCTGTGATTCTTTATACCAACACAGCTTCCTGCTCCCTTGGCAGCTTTCCAGAACGTGAGCTCAGAATTAATCCCCATAGAGGGGTGATTTTTGGAGATGTTGGTCCAAAGGACCTTGGTATGGGGTCTGTGGACTGTGCACCAGGTGGCTGTGGACTTCACTGGTCCATGGACTGGGGGATGAGAGGCTTGCTGATATAGGGCAGAAGGTCATGGAATGAGGGTCTCAAAGAAGCTCTCTTGTTCTCAGAGAAGCAGGTGCCTGAGGGCAGGACAATGGCTGAAGCAGCTGACTCTGGGTCTGGATCTCAACCAGGGCCACCCCACCTCCCCCCCACACCCCCACCAGCCCCCATTGCAGGGAGGTAAATGGAAGCCTGGGCTCACTAGGTAACCAGTTCTGGGAAGAAGAGGTGTGGAAAAAGTGGGGAACTGCTTTTCATAATGTGCCCAACAGGAAAGGGGGCAGCTAGCAGATAGCACTGCCAAATCAAATAGGCAGGATTAAGTTTGGATTGTAGATGGGGAGAGAAAACCCTCCAGGAAAAGTCACATCCTAGATAATGCTGAGGGGATAAGCTGTGTGGAAGTAACCTTTTCCTTTAAGAGCCAGACTCTCAGCAAAGAGCTTTCTCTCTGATGGTGGGAATCGGCGATCATTTGTACAACATCAGCTTACCCCACAAAGACTGATTTTCTTAATGCTAGAATCATAAACCATTAGAGCTGGAAGGGAGATTAGAAATTAGCCCAACCCATTTTGCAGATGAAGCCCAGACAAGGGAAGTGTCTTGCACAAAGTTACACAGGCAGTTAGTGGAATGGACCAGAGAGAAAAGACCTCTGGACTCCCTTTCCAATACTAACTCTGCTACACCATGCTTCCAAGAGGGGCAACAGCAAAACATATCCCTGTCTCCCTGTGCCTCTGACACCCCACTCTTCTCCATGTTTCTGCCCATCACTCCCAATGCCTACTTCTCTATTCCCTCCGCTTCTTCCATTTTTTTCTAATGGGTGGAGGGAGGGAGTGGAGAAGAGAGAAGTCTTTCTTGTAAGAGGAGTCGGTCAAGTCATTTTCAAGCCAGAGACAGACAGTGAGACAGACAGAGGGAGACAGACAAAGAAAATGCATTTTGAAACATGGTTTATTCAACAATTGTGGCCAAATCCTGCTGAGAGAAAAGGACAGGATTAGCTGCCCTTGGTGAAATCTTATAGAAATTCTAGGCTCATCCCTGCCCTTCAGCTCCTTTCCTTTCCCCCTACCAATACCCTAGTTTGAACCTCTTCCTTCCTTTCTCCTGGGTCTGGCTCCCTGATGAGAGTCTCTTCCCTATACTCTATAAAATCTTCAGGGCATTCATCATTGGGGTAGTGATTTGTCAAAGGCCTGAACAGTCACAGTTTGGCATCCAATCGATTGGTAAAGAATGGAAAGGACCCCTGCTTGCCTCCTCTCCCTGTCCCCCACATCAATCTGCCCCAAAGTAGTTGTAACCCAATGCTAGTGTACAGGTTTCATGGCCCCTGAACTCTGAGAACCATCAGCCCCTATGCACCCCTCCTCCTGAGAAGGAGTGGAGAGAAAGAGAGAAGGGGAACTTATATCTTCTTTGACTTCTTTGGTTGTATTTTAAGGTGAGGAAGTACCAGCTCTATTAAATGCAATCAATACTTGGCACAGAAGAAACTTCCCTTCTCTGAGACATTTGAAATCTGGTCAAATCATTTTGCCCCAATACAAAGTAATTTATCAATTTCAAACCCACCTAATCAGCAGAGCCTGTGTTGTCCCCTGTCTCCTACCTTAAAAAACACACTCCTAAGGGAATTCTAAGCAAACTTCTTTCAGCAGCACCTGACACTCAGCTAATGTGGCCTCTCTTGTCACCCTCCATCCCTACCTACATCTAGGGGCAATGGAATGTGCCCAAGGCTGAGCCCTCAGGCCTGTAGCATCATGCTCACCATTCCAAGGACTAGCTGTGTGTATTGAACCAAATCAAGGTTCTCCAAGTAGGTGTCTCTGCTTTGCTGTTAGGCAAAGCAGCCCAACCAAGGTAAGAACCCTTACTCAGACCTGCTTTCTCTTTACCCAGCAGCTGATCAGAAGAGCCCCATGGTCCCCATTTCTCAGTAAGACTCTAGAGCTAAGAAAGAGACTTAGGATCCTATGGGAGTGTGGAGGAGGGATCTGAGGGAATTCAGAGCAAAGACACAGTGTGGGATCCATGGCATTCCTTGGGATTTGGACATAGACTCAAAGTGAAGGGGAGTTTGTTGGAATATTACTTATCAAAAGAAAACTGTTGTACATGGTGTCACAGCATGCTCCTGATTCCAAAGATCTTTTTCTTTCTTTTTTTTGGCCACTGAAGAGAATATTTATCTCAAATTGGGGTTCTTCACTCTTTGTTATGGACCCCTGTGACAACTTCATGAAGACAATGTATCCCTTTTCCTTTTTTTTTTTTTTTAAAGCAATCGGGGTTAAGTAACTTGCTCAAGGTTACACGGCCAGGTGTTTCTGGGTGGGTGCTAAGTGTCTGAGCCCGGGATTCGATCTCCAGGTCTTCTCAGACACTGGAGCCGGTGCTCTTACTTGCTGTTCTACCTGGCCACCCCTATCCCTTTTCCCAATAATGTTTTTAAATGTATAAGATAAAATACATAATATTACAAAGGGAACTAATTATGTTGAAATATGGTCTGCAAAAAAATTTTTTTACATCAAGTTCATAGACTCCACATTAAAAAACTTCCTGGGCTAAAGGGAGATTGTGATGTCTTTGCAAATCACATTCTGACTTGAGGATGGCTAACCCAAGCCCTCACCTCTCTATTCAACTGATGCATTAGCATGACATTTTGGCCCACCTGCTGCTGTGTCCAGATAGTTCAATACCCCTCAAGAGTAGTCTCTTTCTCCCTACACTTCACTGCTTCCAGGATCTGTATTTTTATTGAAGATGGCAACCCCTCTGTAACTTGCAGGCAGTCAGTAAGAGTTTGCTGTCATCAAAAAGTATGTCACCAAAAAGCCTGTGACCAACCTGGTAACAAGTTTTTCCACTTAGCTAAGCTGAGTCTCAGAGACCAGACATGAAGTCTTTCATTGAGCTATCATTCAAAGTCTTTCCAGACTGGTAGGACTTGGAAGAGTTTGTGTTCCCCTAGCATAATCTTCAAGAACTCAGGGTCATTTCTGTGCCATTTCTAATACCTCTAAGGTATTAGAGTCAAACTCTTCCCCAATGCCCAATCAAAATTTTCCCAACTACAGTGCACAAGTTGTCTCATCCAAATGACTCTCCTTAAAGATATTCCACAAGTCTGTCTGCAGCCTGGGATGACACCAAGGGCAAGTCATCTTTATATCATTAGGAGTGATTTATAAAAGATGTTAGCATGGTGGAGTGAAAATAACAGTAGAGTATCTGGGTGCAATCCTGGTTCCAGTCATTATTAGCTATATAATCTTGTGCCAATGACTTCAGCTCTGTTTCACACTATCATATATGTCTGTAGTCCTCTTCTATTTATCCTACCCATGCTTCAAGGCCCAATTCAAGTTTTAAGTTCTCTGTGAAACTTTCCCTAATCACCCTAACTCAAAATGGTTCCTTCTTCCTGAGAAAGCCTTATTGTTGGCTATGAATATAGGCATACTGATACATTGTTGGTAGAGCTGCAAGTTGGTTTAATTATTCCGGAAAACAATTTGGAATTGTGCAAAGTGATTAAAATACCCATACACTTTGATCCAAAGATTCTTGGGAATATTCCTCAAGGAGGTCATCAACAAAAAGAAGGGCTCCATATGCACCAAAATATTTATAGCAGTGTTTTTGTGGTAACAAAGAACTAGAAGCAAATCCCATTGATTTGGGAATGGGTAAACAAATCATGGTGCATGGATGTAATGGAATATTTCTGTGTTTTAAAAAAATAGTATGATGGCTACCAAGAAACATAGAAAGACTTATATGAACTGATGCAAAGTGAAGTAAGCTCAGGAAAACAATTTGGAACTATGCCCCTCAAATAACTAAACTGTATATCCTTTGATCTGTCAATACCACTGCTAATCCTATCTCCAAAGAGATCAAAGAAAGAGGAGAAGGATCTATTAGTGTATTTGTAGCAGCTGATGCCAAAGAACAGAAAGCTAAGGAGATTCCCATTAATTGGGGAATAGATAAACAAATTATGGTATATAAATATAATAGAATCATATTGGTTCATAAGAAATGGCAAAAGATGCTATTATTTCAGAGAAAACTGAGGAGACTTAGATGATACAGAATGAAATGAGCTACTTATTACCATGCCTGTCACATAGTAGGAGCTTACTAAATGTTTGTTGATTGATTGACTGATCGTAGCCTGGAGAATGTTTTATACAACACTACAAAGGAAAAACAACTTTAGAAGACTTAAAAATCCTGATCAGTGTAAAGGTCAATAGTGATTTCAAAGGATCAGTGTTGAAGCATGTTACTCATTTCCTGACAGATAGGTGATTGATTCAAGATGCAGAATGAGACATACATTTTGGAACATGGCCAATGTGAGTATTTGTTTTGCCTGCATATTCATTATAAGGGTTTTATTTTTATTTTTTTTTCCAATGAGGGTGAGAAGTAGGAGGGAAAGAAAATAAATGTCTGTTTTAATTGGAAAAAAAAGTAAAAGTAAATTTTGAAAACGATCAAACAAAATGAAGTAGATATAGGGAAATGATATATACAATGATTACAGCAATGTAAATGGAAAATGCCACCCATGCAATAGAAATTGAAAGTTTCAAAATATAAAGAATAAGTTTGGCCCCAAAGCAGAGACATGACTGGATATCTCCTCCCCCTCCCCCACTCTTACCTCCTCACCTAAGCCTTTACAGAGATGGTGTACATGGTTATGAAACCTTTCATATAACATTGGATTTTTTTTTGACATTGATCAGTTTTATGAAATTTTTTCCTTTTTCTCACCTCTTTCTTTGTTTAAAAATACTTTGTTACGAGGGATTGCTCTCTTGAAGGTGAGAGCTATGCAGAAGAAAATCTAGGTGATGTAAAAACAATATGTCAATGAAAACTTTTAAAATGTCTTACTATCTGTACTATTCATTTGACCTGTCATTTGTTATAATCTCTTAAAAGTCCATATTTTCCTGTGCTTTTCAACCCTCTAATTCTTTCCCAGGTCATCACCTCTGCTTTGACTACACTCCTCTCTTTCCTATCTCCATTCCTTGGTGAGTCAGTTTAACTCCACACTATCAATCTCTTTTCCTTTTGTGCTCTATCCCTTGGTAATCTCAATTCACATTAATTTCAGTTACCATTTATATGCAGATAATAGCCAGATCTATACACAACCCTAATCTCTCTCCTGAGCCCTAGTCCCACATCATCAACTGCCTGTCAGATGTTTCAAAACAGATGTCCTGTAGGCATCCCAAATGCAACATGTCCAAACTAGCATTAATTATCCTTCCCTCCCAAACTTTTCTCTCTTCCCTCCTTTCCTATTACTATTAAGAGTACTATATCTTTCCAGTTATCCAGGCTTACAACATCATTTTTAGCCAAGACTCCTCACTCTTACTCCACATACCCAAGACATCTCTTCTTCTATAGATGCCTCTCCTTCAGCTCCCAGTCAGTGCTTTCCTTCTGAGATTACCTTTCTTTATGCTGTACGTATCTTGTGTATGTGTGTGTGTGTGTGTATATATATATATATAGTTATTTACATGCTGTTATTCCCCATTGGAGGAAATACTTTTAAAAATATTAGAATGCCCAGAACTTTACACTTTTCTGAAGTTTTGGAGCCCCAGTCCTTCCTCCTCCCCCCCCCCCCAGGCCCAAAGTATTGTCAGCCACAGCCCTGCCTGCGTCACTCCTGGGTTAGCATCAAAGGTGATGTCCAGTCTGAGGAGAGGTAATTGTTTCTCCAATTTGGATTCTCTCCAGGAGGCTAGAATGCTCCAGAGAAGTGAGGGAATACACATCTGTAAATTGAAGATACAATGCAGAGAGCTTTGGATCTCTCTGCTGGAGGGCAGAGAAGACCTTTTCTGGGTTAACCAAAGAGCACTGAGGAATCAATCCAGCAGAGAAACAACCTGGAGCGGTGGAAAGATTCCCAGCCTGGTGGGTGTGGATTTAAATTTCCTACAGAGTATTTTCTGTGTCGTCTCTCATCACCATAATATTTACATCAAATGCAAAAGGCCTCCTCTGAATAGAACCCTGAGGTTGTAAATGCCAAATCCAAGAATGTCAGGAAATGCAAAAGATCAGGTTCTTTGAGTAGCATTAACTCTCTTTTGCTTCCTACTTTCCTTGCCAGCTTCTGGTTTGAGCTCTGGAGAAAGTCTCTGGAAAGTGCTTTGAACTCACTGGAAGATGAAAAAGACCTTGAGTATCGTGTTATGGTTTCATCTTTGGGGCATTGGCAACAAAATAGAATCTCATGAAACAAAATGGTTTGTACAATATCTGACCTAGAGGAAATCATATAGCTTCATTTTTACCGAAGGATAGATCTATTGTTATTGTTGCTGTTGGTGCTTTATTTTTTGAAGGGGACCAATGACTTCACAGATGATGCCTTGACTTGCACATGAATTGAATTTAAGTGAGGCAGAATTGTGCAGTCTTCAGCCTCACTCTTCCTGGTCATCAAAGTCCAGTGGCAGGACAAAAGTCAAGATGCCTGATGGCTCGGGATGCAGTGGATAACCTTGGCATCTTTCATGTCTGACCAAGCTCTAAGTGCTCCACAAAGCCTGCTTCAGCCACCTTCATGGCCATTGGAACAAATTGTTGTCATCTGCCCCATTCCATTGGAGAAAGTTTTCACAAGCTTAGTAGATATCCACCTAACTAACTGATAGTCTTGAGGCCTGTCAGTTTCCCTCAACCAGGGTTAGCCTGTCTGCCAAGATGGCAAGGTGCGGCCACTTCACGTGCTGCAGCTTCATGGAGCCACAGGCAAGAGTTGGGTGAATGTAGACTCCAAAGGTGGATGAACAGCCCTTTTTAGGGCTCAGCAAACATTCACACCAGCCCTCCCTCAACACCCCATACACCCTAACCAATCTATACCTGATACATGGAGGGTCAAATGGACAATTTCCTATCCAACCAAAAGACATTGAGTCCAGAAGCCTGGCTACCTGCCCAGTGTCTGCCTAGCTTCTCATGCTGGTCCAATGAACTATTTCTGTGGTTGCACAGCTGAGTTCCAAGTTGATGTATGCAAAGATTATTCCTTTACCTTGCCCCTTCCTATGGTTTCATCTTTAGAAGGGGTCCTTTTGGGAGGGGAAAAAGAAAGGAAGAGTTCATAACTGTACAAGAGTCTGTCATATAAAAACAGGTATTTCAAATAGTGTGGGACCCACTTTTGACTCCTGTCAAACTGGTCTATTCTCTCCCCTGAATAAACCTTTCCTTGTCTTTCTGTCTATGCCTTTTCTCACCTCTCACATGTCCTCCCTTCATTTAATTGCTGGCTAAATTCCTATTCACCCTTTAAAGCACAACTCAAAGCCTATCCACTTCAGGAAGCTGCTTTTAATCAGGAATCAGTAATAACCTTCCCTCTCAGATGCATGTTTTACAATCTCTAATACACTTATTAATCACTCAACAAGCATTTATTAGGCACTCACAATGTGAGACACTGTGGGGAGAGCTAGGAACACAAAGAAACGCAAAAATAGTCCTTTATCACTCATTATTTGTGCATTACAGTCACCTGTGTTTCTCACCCTCCTACTAGACTGTAAGCTTTATGAGATCATTATAGATTGTCTTTACAAATTCTGTATCTCCAATGAGCCTAACACATTGGAGGCATTTGACATGTATTTGTGAAATGAAAGAATGAATGACACAGAAACTATTCTTCTTTATCTCCCGTTAACTCAAATCTAACCCATCTCAAAGTCTTTTTTTTGCTTTGGGGGGGAAGGCAGGGCAATTGGGGTTAAGTGACTCACCCAAGGTCACAGGGCTAGTAAGTGTTAAGTGTCTGAGGCCAGATTTGAACTCAGGTCCTCCTGACTCCAGGGATGGTGCTCTATTCACTGGTGCTCTATTAACTGTGCCACCCAGCCTCCCCAAAGTCTTCTTATTCTTACAAATATCTGTCCACTCTGCCTGCAAAACAAAGTCACCATTGTGGCCCCTACTCATATTTGAGTCCTTTGTATGTTTCTCACATAGCCACAATATTCATCTCTCAACTTCCATGCAGCTCTATGTTTCACAATTAGGATCTGTGATTTTGTCAACTGAGGGATCTGCCTGCTTCAGATCACAAAATCACAAGCTATGACTTTGTAGAATTGCACGAGGGAGTTGCTTAAGGCACATGGAGATTAAGTGTTTGCCTTGAGTCACAGTTACTAAATGTAAGGTTCAAAGATCTTCAAGTCTTGAACCTAGGACCAAAGGTCTTGAACCTAGGTCTTCCTGACCCAAGCCTAGTCATAAAACACCACCAGCCTATTAGACATTTCCAACTGTATGTCCCATAAGCATTTCAAACTCAACATGTTCAAAACAGAGATCATTGTTTCCCTCCCCCTCCCTCCCTTCCTCTGTTGCAGCCTCAACCCATCCCACTATTCCATATTCCCTATTATTGAACCATCTTTCTAGTCACTGGACACAACTTACCTTTGCAGTCTTCTTAAAGATTACTCCCTTTTACATACTCTATTGTCCAGTCAATCTGGCCTGTCCTAAGAAATAACTGTCAGCAGCAGAGTCAGTGACCATGAGGTTTCCAGGGAATGGTTTCATATCCACTAGACTAGCCCTTAGGGGACAGGGTGTATCAAGATCTCTCCTGCCCTCTTTCTTCCCATAAAGGACTTGATGAGGTTAATTAATTGCTTGTAAGAATTCTTTGGAAGTGAAAGTGCTACAGAGCTCACGGTGCTATTAGCCTGCAGGCTCCTCCTAGCAATAAAGCTCAGAAGTCTTGTCCACCTAAAATAGGGGAGAACAGGAGGGAAATAATGGAGAAATGGGGTGGGGAGGGGACAAGGAAAGAGATGACAGACTAAGCCAGAAATAGAGGGGTATGTGGGATTTGGGGGAGGAGGAAACTAAGAGGAAAAGAGAAATAGAGGAAGGGGAAAAGGAAATCTCTCTGGAGAGCTTGAAGTGAGGCCAGTATGCATCAGGAAGAAACAGACATGGGGCCACATTCTAGAAAAGGAAGAGGAGAGTCTGGGATGTCTACATTCCCAAGGAAATGGCTTTCCTTTGGGAGTTATGGAGAGATCTTTTCTTCTCCACTCCTCCCTCCCATTCTGCTTGCAATTCCATTCAACAAACACTTATTAAGTGCTCTAAGTGCATTGAATTGAGCTGCAGGGGTGGTGGTGGTGGTTGTGATTTCATGATCCCCTCATCAGCCTGGGAATTCCCAGAGGACAGGGACTCTGTTTTCTCCATGAAACTTAGGGTTAATGAAGAGGAGGGACAATGTTTCTTTTTTTCTCATATTTTTCACAGTCAGCTAGCCTTTATTAAGCACCTACTGTATGCCAGGCACTATACTAAGAAAGGCCCCCCCAAAAAAACCCCAAACCCCAACAACCAAAAAACACAGCCTTCATTCTCAATGAGTTCACAGTGTAATAGGAGAGACAATATACAAACAATAATGTACCAATAAGATATACAAGATGAACTGGGGGTAGCCTGAGAGATTAAGAAGAACTGGGGGGGGAGCGGCTAGGTGGTGCAATGAATAGAGCACCCTGGAGTCAGGAGGACCTGAGTTCAAATCCCGTCTCAGACACTTAACACACACTCATACACACACAAAACTAGCCATGTGACCTTGGGCAAGTCACTTAACCCCAATTGCCCTACCTTCCCCCCTCCAAAAAGCAAGAAGAAGAACAACCACAACCACAACAACAACAATGGAAGGTTTTGTATGACTTTCACTGAGACATTCCAGGCTTGGTGGTCAGTCAGTGAAAACTTTGGGAACTGGGGGATAGAGAGACAATACCTATACTGATTATGGGGAGAACAGGTGGGGTTTGTCTTCCTCCATGTCTTCCTCAAAAGTGCCATAGCCCAGTTCCTTTGAACGTCAACCTCTTCACAAAACCAGAGACCTGCATGCTTCCATCACTTAGGTCTTTTCCAATCAGTTTTCAATCCCCTCTTCCCTCCCCTGCTCCCACCCCCGACAAGCTTATTGACATTTCAGACTGAAATGTATGTTGTGGCTCCTCCACTAGCAAAACCTGTACTTAGTGGAATTTAGTTGGTCAGGACTGGGAAAAGAGACTGGTAATACAGAGGGAGAAAAAGATCCAGTTACCTTTCTGGGTGCTGACCAAGGTCCTGAATCATCCTAGTTTCCTTTTGCAAGAGGACACACTCATTCCCAGCAAAGACCCAAGCTGACCTTGTATCCATCTATCTTGAGCTCAGTAAGAGAACTGGTCAGATAGATGATGAGTCCTGAGGAGCCACTCTAGGTTAGATGTCAGACATTCCTACGAAAGCTACAGCCTTTACCTTTCTCTAAGACCTTCCTGAAACAGAAGGTATCAGAAAGGATAGTTGTATTTTACAGCAGGAAAAAAAGCCTTAGACACCATCTAGTCCAATCCCCTCATTTTAAAACTGAGGGAACTGAGGTCGATTAAGTGACTTGAATGAAGTCACATAGTGAGTAGCAGGAATAGAATTCATGACCAGGTTCTCTGGCTTTGAATTCAGTTGCCCTTGCTGTTATATCATGCAATGCAGTGCTTTGGGCCAAATAATGATACCTGGCCTTTATATAGTGTTTTAAAGTTTGCAAAACATTTCAAATACATTATCTAATTTGTATTATATTCTTTTACTTACACTCACACACAAATAACATACCTACACCAGATCTGGAACACAGAAAAGTGAATCCCAAGTTCAGGAACTCGGAACTTAAATGACAAAACAATATTTACTTATTTATTCATTTATTTACTTACTATGTAAACAGTGTCAAGTGTATGCCATGAAGGCCCAGGTGCTATGGAGGAAACAGGGGATGTGATACAAATGATCCCTGTCCTCAAGGAGTTTCCACTTTTGTTGGGCAGATGGCATTAAAGTAATACTGAAGAAGAAAGGCTTTGTAGAATTAAAGGCCCAGTTGTGTGTCATAGACAGCAAATGCTGTAGGAGCTCAGAGAAGAGGGAGAGATCCCTGGAGACTGGAGTGGTCTGGGAAAGCTTTATGGAGGATGCTTATTGACTTAGGTGACTCTTCTCCTCCCACTCTTTCCCTTGGCTAAGTAGGTGACAAGTCAGCACCTTGTCACTGACACCTCTCCTGTCAAGGCTGCTGGCAGAGAAGGAAGACTTGTTCTAATGAGAGGAGTAAAGAGCTGAGTTTCTATCTCTCTTCATGTCCCCATCCCAGAAAGAGCCTCCGGCAGAGGGGCATGGAAAGGGAGGGAGTCACTGCACCTTGACCCCTGGGGGAAGAGCAGAGCTGAGTTGAAAGACAGCTGGCTCCTCTGATGAACAAGAGGAGCTGAAATCCTGTGTTATGATCCTCCACCCCCAAATCCCCCTGTGTCTTGATCGTCCCTCTCCAAATCTCCTGTGTCATGATCCTTCAGCCTCAAATCCCTTGTTTCCTGATCTTCCACCCCCAGATGCCTTGGCTTTACCTTCTCCCTGGCTCCTGAGCCCACCTCCTGCAGATCCTCCACTGTGAGGTAGTGGCAAGAGGATTGGATTTGGAGTTGGGAAAATGTTATTGGATTCAGGCTAGCTGTGTGACCCCAGGCAAATCACTTAACCTCTGGGAGCCTCAGCTTCCTCATTTGTAAAATGAGAATAATATAAATTACACAGTCCCATAAGTTTATTGTGAGCAAAAAAACTTTATAAAGCTTAAAACTACATGTGTGAATTGTTATTATTATTAGTCCTAGCAGTTAGGGATCAGCCTGTGGAGGTGCTGGGCTGCTTGAGTCAGAACTGCTAATGAATCCATCTGCATTAGCTGCTAATGCACCACTGGGCATCAGGGAACTGTTCTCTGCAGAAACAGCAGTGGAGAATGTGCAAGAATAAAAACCCCCTACATCAAGCCCAGTCTGAATGAGAGACCATCCTTCAAATGGGGAGCCTGCTCCCTGCCCCCTGCTCCCTGCTCCCTCTGCTTCTGGGGAGTGCCTGCTGAGATCCAGAGAGCTAGCCGCTAGCCACCCCCTCTCCACAGTCCTTCCTGCTGGCCCCGGGGACACCATTAAGTGGATATAGTGAAAGCAAACACGATGTCAGGTTCATGCCCACAGCATTTTTTCCCCAGATTCAGGAGCCCTGGTGGTGATTGGCGGTGGCAGCTTCTTCCAGAGCTGATTAACATACGGGAGCTGTTATGGAGGGAGCTCATCTCCTTCTACAGCCTCTTGTCAGGCAAATTTGGGCATGGGGGGGGGGTGGGGGTCGTATAGAGAGAGAGGGGGGGGGGGGCACAGACGATCTCTCGAGAGAGAGAGGAGAGAGAGGGAGAGAAAGAGAGCGGAGAAAGAGAGAGAGAGAGAGAGAGAGAGAGAGAGAGAGAGACTGCTACACGGCCATGGACAGTCATGGACATCAATTGCTGTCAGACCAAATTCTCAGGCGCCACTACCATGTGGCTCTTCTTCAGCTTGCCTTCCTGGGTAATTAGGGATAAGCTCAGGGGAACTCTTTGCTGAGTTAAAACCCATCTCCAACGTAGATAGCATACCACCCTGGCAAAGCGATCAGGGTTGGGGAGGTGTCAGGGGAGCAAAGACTGCTCTGGGATGAGAGTGAAGAGGCAAGGGGAGGAGGCCTAGAAACAGGCTGGGAGAAGAGAAGGGGAGGGAAAGGGAGGAAAAGCAAGCAAGCTCATCAGCCACTGAGAGCTGAGATAGAAACCATGATTTGTTTGAATCCAAAGGGGAAACCGTGGATATGGTGATGATGACATTTCCCACCTTCTGCCTGTGCTTCTTCTCAGACCCAGGGGAGATAAAAAGGTTATTAAGGGATCATAGGGAAAGAACAAACCCTAAGGGCTCTGGGACACTGAATCCTGCAAGGGATGAGGCATGAGCTCACCATCCCCTGATGATATGCCTATAGAGCATTTCCTGGCTTAGGACTGTCAGAGGCTAGACTTTCCTTTATACTCCTAATTCAGGATGATAGTTTCCAATTCACCAGATCCAATAATAACTTTTATGTATTGTTTTAATGTTTGCAAAACACTTTATGTATATGACATTATTTGATCCTCACAACAACCCTGGGAGGCAGACTCAATTATTATCCCCATTATCCCCATTTTATAGAGGAAGAAACTGATACTGAAAGAGTGACTTGCCCTAGGTGGCACAGCTAGTGAGTGTCTGAGGTAGGATTGGAACCACAGTCAGGTCCAGCACTTTATTCATTATTAAGGCAGCTTGGTGGTTAGTGGACAGAGGGCAGAAGATCTCTTGTAATGCCCACTTCTATATAAAGCCTAAATCAAGGTTTGTCCCTTTTCCATCACAGACAGTCAGGAATCACCAGGTATTCACAATTGGCCTCTCTCCCATTTCCCTTTTCTCTGTTCCACGTCATCAAGCACAGCTTCTAGGCTCCATTCTACCTTGATGAAATCTGTTTCAGATTTATTCAGTGACAGATACACACTCCTCTCTGTCTGCAATGCTGCATTCTGAGCAGAGAAGTTCTATGCTCTTCTCAACCAGATCCATATTCTAATGGGGTCTCTTGGTTTCTGTTGCCTGCAGCAGACTGAAAAGGTAATTGGCATCAACAAAGGCCAGGTCATTAGCTCAAGGAATCTTCCTTTCCCTCCTCATTCCCCCCTCCTTATCTCCTACCATCCTGATAGATCTTGGCCCAGATCCAGGGGAGGAGAAGGAAGAAGATGGGAGGGAAGAGGAGGGGAGCAGAGGAGAGGAGAGGAGTACCCTAGCATCTGGAAAATAGAAGAAAGGCTGACCCTCACTGTGGAGCAGTAAGAACTCAAGGAGGCAGCCTGGGGGGAAAGGAATAAAGAAAGGATGTGGATGACCATCTAGGGTTAAAAACAACAGCAACAACGACCCAAGGCTTTAATTAGCTACCGAGACTGGCTAACTTGACTCCCCTCCCTCCTTCCTTAATCCTCCTTCCTCTCTACCCTCTTCTAAGGCTGCCATTGTTGACATTATAGGATCATAAATTTAGAGCTCGAAGGGACCTAGAAGCTACATAGTCCAAATCCTAACCTCCTTCATTTTACAGATGAGAAAACTGAGTTTGGAAAAGCTTAAACAACTTGCCTGTGGCCACATTGCTCATAAGTGTCAAGATGAGATGTGACCCAGGTCTTTCTGATCCTAAGTACAGCACTCTCTTCTTTATACCATGAAGGCCTAGATGTCCAATGAAATAATGAAATCATATGTTTGATACTTCTTCAAGGATCCATATTTTTATATGTGAATTCTATTATCTGATGGCCAAACTTGATCCTTGGACAGCAAAAGCCCATGTTTGAAGTTTTTCTAGTTTGGTAGAACCTATCACAGTTTATGCTATGCTGTCATAGCTTTAGAAAATTCTTGGCCAGGTCTAAGCCATGGAGAAGCATGACATGGAAGTATAAATGTAGAAATCAGATTCTATTCAGATAAAAATGTAGGGGGTGAGGGGTGGCCAGGTGGCTCAGTGAGTAAGAGCACCGGCTCCTGTGTCGGGATGACCTGGGGATCAAATCTGGGCTCAGATACTTAGCACCACACCCAGAAATAACTGGCCGTGAAACCATGAGAAAGTTACTTAACCCCGATTGCTTAAAAAAAATGTAGGGGGTGTAAAGAAAGCAGTGGGGCATGGACACATAGTACAATCTCTCACACAGTGTACTCTGACAGTTCTGCCCTGTCTCACATTCCTTTATTGAAAGGGGATTTTCCTATGTATCAGGATGCCCTTCTTTTAAATCATAGAGCCCTGTACACTTTAGTATTTGGCAATTTTTTTTGCTAAATACATAAATGAAATTATCACACTTTAATTCTTATGAGTAGGTAGAGTAACTGATACACATCAATTTTGTGATTAAAGGGTCATAGCAAATGTCCCCTCTATGAAAATATTACTTGTGCTTGTGCCCCAAATCCCATTCATTCCTCTGGGCTAAGCAATAGCTCTCTCCCCCCCTACAGGTTCCTCTTTTAAAATGCAAATGCTCTTGGGAATGTTAGGATATTACATCCCTAACACCTCAGTGTGAATTAATTTATCAGATCAATTTTCCTGGAACTCTGGGAGGTAGGGGCAGTTTGAAAGGATGGGGAGCAGAAGGGATGGGAGGATAGGGGAAGGTGCCAGAGAAATACTTCACAGTTGTAGAGAACTGGAACTAATGAAAAACAACTAATTAAACCCCATCAGAGCTAGAGTCTTGAAAATCTCCCTTGGTACAGCATGGTGGAATCCAATGACCTCCCTAGTCAGGAACTTCTTTAAATCTAACCTAAATCCTACCTGCTATGGTTTAGTGGAGTGGATAAGCACTGGATTTAGCATCAGGGGACTTGGGTTTGAGTTTTGGCTCTAACATCAGCAATGCAACTGTGAACAAATCATTGAATCTTTTGGGGTCTCAATTTCTTTTTGGGGGGGATTTTAGGTGTGCTTTTTTGTAGGGGAGGAAAGTAAGGAAATTGGTATTAAGTGATTTGCCCAAGGTCACACAACTAGTAAGTGTGTCAGGAATCTGAGGTCAGATTTGAACTCAGGTCCTCCTAACTTCAGGTGTGGTGCTCTATTCACTATGCTACCTAGCTGTCCCTCAAGTTCTTTACTTGTAAAATAGGGGTAATAATACTCATGCTATTTAGCTAATGAAATTCTTCATGAGAAAAGAACAGTATAAACTTTGTGAGAGGACTATTCACATCCCTGGCTTCCTTTAAGTCCCAACTAAGATTCTTTTTTTTTTAATTTTTTTTAAGCAATTGGGGTTAAGTAACTTGCCCAAAGTTACACTGCCAGGTTTTTTTTTTTTTTTTGTGTGGGTATTAAGTATCTGAGACCAGAACCAATCCTGGGTCCTCCCAACTCCATTCCCACTCTTACTCACTGCACCACCTAGCCGAGGGCTCCTCTCCCCCACTAAAATTCTACCTTCTACAAAAAGCCTTCCTCAACCTCACTTAATTCAAGTGTTACCTTGGTTAATTATCCTGTACATAGCTTGCTTTGTGTATATTTGTTTACATGTTCTTTCTCCAATTAGATTGTAAGCTCCTTGAGGGCAGGGACTGTCTTTTGTTTCTTTTTGTATCCTTAGCACTTGGCACAGTGCCTTGCACATGGAAGGTGCTTAATAAATGTTTATTGAAATAAATTGAATGGTATAGTGTAGGTTCAAGTGTTGGCCCTGTTCTTTATTAGCTCTGTCATCTTGGGCAAGGTACCCTACTTTTCTGATCCTCAGTTTCTTCTTCTGTCAATAATATTAATTCCTTTTACCTTGCAAAGTTGTCATGAAGGGAAAAAAACAATGAAAAATAATAAAACCATAAAAATAACTGCTACGTGTCATGATGAACATCTTTATCTGTATGTTAGAAGCCTAGCATAGAACCAAAACCAGTATCTGCTCCTAAAAATGTCCATTTTTCCTCTAAACAGTAATCTCCATATTCAATCACAATTCTAAAATGATTTTCATTTGCCGTGGAAATTTTGAGCCTATCTCTTGCTATTCTGAGGTTAAATGCATAGGACTATCCTGAATACAATTTCCCTGTTTGAAATACAGTTACAACATTTTTCAGTGATTGAAGCTTTAAAATTTCAAATTCAACATGCAGTTAGACCTCCAACTAGAAGAACTACAGGTTTTAGTAAGTTTGCAAAATAGTGACATTTTTCATTGGCTCTTCCCAGAGTTCTGAGCCTATGTGAGTTACATTAAAAGACAGGTGGCAGAGTGCAATGTACACTGGATTTGGAGTCAGGGGCTTCTGTCAGTCACTTATTAGCTCTGTGACTCTGGGCAAGTTCCTCCACCTTTTGATTTTCTCAGTCAGTTAGTTGAGAAGCATTTCCTAGGCACTTATGGTAGTATATGAGTGTAATGGAATACTACTGCATTCTAAGAAATGATGACGGGGACAGTTTCAGAGAAATTTGGGAAGATATATAAACTGATAAAGAATCAAGTGAGTAGAACCTGGAGAACAATTTAAGTGATAATAACAACACTATCAAGAAAAACCACTTTGAAAGACCCAAGAACTCTCATCAATGTGATGACCGGATGGTTCCAGAGGATCAAGGATGAAGCAAATTACACATCTCCTGACAGAATGAAACATACAAGTCCCAAAGGACTTGGCCGATGAGGGAATTTGGTTTGCCTGACTATGCATATTTGTTACAAGAGTTTTCTTTTTCTTTTCTTTTTCCAATGTGTGTGTGTGTGGGGGGGAGGGAGAGTGATATGGAAAAGAGAGAAAATAACTACTTATTAGTTGAAAAAATAAGTACATATATTTTAAAATCACTGTGCTAAGTACTGGGGACAGAAAGGAAGGCGAAAACACAGTCCTTGCCCTCAACAATCTCCCATTTGCATGGGGCAGACAATAGAAGGGAAACTTAATTATACGGTTATCATCGCATTTTAAATAGATGGCCTTATCTGATCTAATTCAACCTCATTTACATAAAACTAAAGAATTAGTTAATCCATCAGTCAACTAGCATTTATGAAGCATTTACTATGGGCCAGTCACCATGCTTAGTACTGGGTGCATGAGGAAACTCGGTTCCTGCCTCAAGAAGTTTGGGGGGGGGGAAACATGCAAATAACTATGTACATACCATAGGGAGACATTTAGCAGGGAGAAAGGATGAAAAAAAAAGGGGACAGTCCCCTGAACAAAATGAGATTTGATAAACAAATGACTTGAAGGAGGTTAGAAATGCTGGGGGGAAGAAGTGAGAGAGAGGAATATGATGAGAGGAGATAGAGATAGAATGGAGTAAATTATCTCATATAGAAGAGGCAAGGGAAAACTGTTACAATTGAGGGGAAGAACAGGAAGGTAAAAGGGAATGAGTCAACCTTATTCTCATTGAATTGGGCTTAGGGAGGGAATGACATATACACTAAATAGGGTATCTCACCCTACAGGAGAGTAGGGGGAAGGAGATGAGAGGGGGGATGAAGGAAGGGAGGGCAGGCTGGGGGGGGGAGGGAAGTTGTAAGCATCCACTTTTGAAAAGGGACAGGATCAAAGTAGAGAATAGAACTAGTGGGGGGGTGGGATAGGATGGAAGGAAATATAGTCAGTCTTTTATAATATATCCACTATGGAAATGTTTTGCATAGCTTCACATGTACAACCTATATTGAATTGCTTGTCTTCCCAGTAAGGGTGGGTGATGAGGGAGGTAGGGAAAGAATCTGGAATTCAAAGGTTTAAAATCAAATGTTTAAAATATATTATTATTATCTTATATGTAACTGGGAAATAAGATATACAGGCATGGGGGTATAGAGATCCACTGTGCCCTACTGGAAAGTCAGAAGGGGAATGGGGGAAGATATGGGAGAGAGCAGATTGGGGGAGGGGATAGTTAGTGAGATCGATGTTTTGGGGGTGGTGGGTAGGGGGAAAATGGGGAGAACATTTGTAACTTAAAATTTTGTGGAAATGAATGATGTAAACTAAGAAAATAATTAAAAAAAGAAAAAATGCTGGAGGAGGTGGAGAGGGAGAACACTTGTACAAAGGCATTAAATCAGGAGATGTATATAGTATAAGGAAAGGCAAGTAAACAAGTGTAGCTGATCATGGAACTTGTAGAGAAGAGTAAAGTATAGGAAGACCAGATAGCTAGGAAGGAGCCATGTTGTGAAGAGCTTTAAATGCCAAACAGAAGAGTTTATATGTGATCCTAGAGGTAATAGGGAGCCACTGGAGTTTTTAGAGTAGGAGGGGTAATGTGGTCACACCTGAACTTTAGGAAAATCACTTTAGCAGCTAAGTGAAAGATGGACTGGAATAAGAAGAGATTGGAGGCAGGGAATCCAGCTAATAGGCTTTTGCAGGTGAAAAGTGATTAGGTCCTGTACTAGGGTGGTAACTGAGTAGAGAGAAAGGAATGTATACAAGAGATATGAAAATAAAAACAACAAGATTTGATAATGGCTTGGATACATGGGATAAGTGAGAGTGAGGAATTGAGGATGACACCAAGGTTTTAAACCTGGGTGGTTGGAAGGATGATGGTGCCTTTGACAATAATTGGAAAGTTGATAAGAAGGAAGGGTTTTGGGGAAAAGATAATGAGTTCTGTTTTGGATAGGTTGAGTTTGAGATCTCTATGGAACATCCACTTTGAGAAGCCCAAAAAGCTCAGGAGAGAGGTCAGGGCTGAATACATAGAATTTGGAAATCACCATCTTTAAAATGAGGGCAGTTGAGCCAAATGATCACTGGGGTACCTCTTAATTCTGAGTTGTTGACCTTTTAAAGCAGTTGTATATTTTTTGTAATGGCAAGGAACTGGAAGCAAAATATATAGCCATGAATAAATAAACAAATTATATTATGTGTTGAAAGAAATCAACAAATGCAAAGAATTTAGAGAAGCCCGGGAAAGCTTCTTCGAACTGATGAAGAGTGAAATAAACCCAAGCAGAACAAGGATAACAATATATACAATAACAACACTATAAATAAAAAGAACAAAAAACTGGAATTTAATGCTGTGTAATTGTTTTTTTTTTTTTTTAAAGAAATCGGGGTTAAGTAACTTGCTCAAAGTTACACGGCCAGCTATTTCTGGGTGTGGTGCTGAGTATCTGAGCCCAGATTTGATCCCCAGGTCATCCTGACACTGGAGCCGGTGCTCTTACTCGCTGAGCCACCTGGCTGCCCCCAATGCTGTGTAATTGTTATAGCCAAATGTGGCTATGAAAAGTAGTTGGGAAAACATACCTCCCTCCCTTCTTTTGAAAGGTGTGTGTCTGTGTGTGTCTGTGTCTCTGTCTGCTGTCTGCGTGTGTTCTCGGACTTGCAGGCACTTGCATATGGGTGGGGGTGGGGTAGAGGGAGAGGGCTACTGTAGAATATTGTACAGACTGTCAAGTTGAGCTGATGCGTTGGTTTTGTTGAGTAGTTTTTCCTCCTCTTTCTTTTTTATCCTTTGTTACAGAGAATGAGTGACTTGCTGGGTAGGGTTGGAGGTGGGAGAGAGATATAGGGAAATGAAAGTGATGTAAAAACTATAGATATCAATAAAAATAAGATAAAAAATAGTTGCAACACTGGGAATTAAGGTGGGCGGGTAAGTAGAAAGATTACTGTTACCAATTGTCAGCATAATCATACATTTTTAATGGTGCTATTTATCAACATTTATTGACCTTTGAATTTAACACTTTGCTGCATCCCCGATGAAATGCTTCTAGCAAATTTAAAGAACTTGGGTTGCCTTTGGCATAATGAAAAGTATTCCAAGATTTGTTGTATTATTTCACTAAGATAAAGAGACAGACACTGAGGAACAGAACTGTAGTTCTGGGTGCCAGGGACAAGAGCAGAGTGC
This sequence comes from Petaurus breviceps papuanus, assembly GCF_028583685.1. NCBI lineage: Eukaryota > Metazoa > Chordata > Mammalia > Diprotodontia > Petauridae > Petaurus > Petaurus breviceps. The sequence continues at coordinate 42,575 of NW_027187165.1, forward strand.
CAAAGATGACTCTTGCCTTTCCATTGCCCAACTTTTGTCCCAAAATTAGACCCAGGGAATCTATCATGAAGCCCAGGGACTTGGGAGTCCACAGTGTTTTCAGGGTTACTCTGAAAGAAAGTCCTTCGTGGTTTTATTGGCCTCTCCAAAACACATCTGAACCGCTAGAACGAAGGTGGTCCCCAGGAGGGATCAGTGTCATCCCTAAGGGATATATACCAGGTAGTGCAGAAAGGGAGGATAAGTTTCCGAAAGGCAACTTCTAGAACTGATGAAAGAGCTATGATTATTTGAAAAGTGAATGTTCATGTCCTTCATTTAAATAAACTCATTTTAACAGAATGCCAAACATTCTTACATATATTTCACATATAAGTACACAAATAGAGATTTCACATGTATTCACAAATATATTTAACATATTTCACATATATGTTTGTTTAATTCAGGTTTATAATTTCACCAGTGTGAGTAGCTTCAGTTCTGAAATTTCTTTCCACTGACTCAACTTGCCTTGGAGATTTTGTCTCAGGGTACTGAGAGCTTAAGTGACTTGCCCATCCAGTCCACTCCCCCAGCTTGTTTGCTTCAACAATCAAGAAGTATTTATTGTGCACCTGCTGTATGCACAGGACTCTGCTCTACAATAAGAATCAGGGCTTGAATATGGGACTTCTCATTTTCTTCTTTTTTTTCTAACTTTATTTATTTTAACACTAATATTTTTTAAACTTTGGTTTTAAAAGTATCTGTCTCCATCCAGTTCCTCCCACACTCATTGAGAAGGCAAGTAATATAATATCAATTGTACATGTGAAATCATGCAAAACATATTTCCGTATTAGCCATGTTGCAAAAAACAAAACAAAGCAAACAAACAAGAAAAATAAAGTAAATGGAAAAATATGCTTTAATCTGTACTCAGAATTTGTCAGCTCTCTCTCTGGAGGTGGATAGAATTTTTTATCATGAGTTATATTCATCAATATATAGTCCTACTAAAGTGGATAACTGCTTCATCTTACAGAAGGTGACTTAAGAATTAAGATAATTTGGTCTGGGCTATATAGTGTTTTGGAATCATCATCTCATTATATCTTGTCTTCAAGATAAATATCATTATCTCATTTTGTAAATGAGGAGACTAAAGCACAGAAGAAATGGGACTTGTTTAAGGTTGTACCATGGATAGCTGCAGAGCAAGTATCAAAATCTAGGTCTGCTGACACCTAGTTTAGACAACCCACTGTCCTTATCTGACACTTCAAATATGCTGATCAGAGAAGAAGAGCAGAATTCCAGGAGTAGGAGTATGAAGCCAGAACCAGGTTCAAGTCCAGGTTCTGCTTAGAGATGTATGATATTGGGCAAGTCATTCCTCCTCTCTAGGCTTTGTCAGTAAAATGGGGAGAGGAAAGGGGTGGACTCAGTAAGATGTATAATACATGTGGCTCAAGGACTGCACATCACCCACAACATCCCTGAGTGTGGCCTGAACTAGATTGAAATGTAATTGGGAAATATTTTACAAAATTAAAAAAACATAGATAATGTTAATATGTCATTTTCTAGGTCAATGTGTGTCCTGCAGAAATTCTTTTGTATAATTTAGTGGCCCCCATTCTTTTTAGCTTGACACACTAGACTAAATGATTTCTTAAGATTCCCTACTAGTTCTAAGATTCTATTGTATTGATAGCTCAGATTTATATGATACTTTGCTAAGTGATTTCCTCATGATATTCCCTTGGGATGTGGTTAATACAAAGATTATCCCCATTTTACAGATTGAGGAAGATAAAGCTCACAGAAACGAAGTTTCTTGGCTAGGATCATAGATTTAGTAATTAGTAGAGCTAGGTTTTGAACCAAGGTCTTCTTTGACTCTGATTTCCTCTCCTTTTCCTACTAACCTACACTTGCTTCTTTCTTCTGTCCTCTTCTCTAACATAAAAGAAATTCTAGTGGTCTGAGAATTGGAGTCAGATGGGGGTGGTAAGAAGGTGATAATACAAGGGAGATCCCAGAGAAGGGGGAATTGACAAAAGCCTTCCCATTACTATAGAATCCATCATACTATAGGCTTGTGTGGCAAAACTTTAATCACCTCCTTGCCAAGGGTTTTCAATTCTGGCTATTGAGGATTTTTCCCTTAGGGAAATATAGCTCCTTCCCATTTTACAGTGAATTCAATTGGGAAAATAGCTTCGATTTACAAAAATTTACTTTACAGCCCACAGAACTGCATTCCCTCCACTCAGTGAGGTTTTCTGAAGAAATAAAGTTAAGCCCCTGTTATTAATACCATATTGTGGTTACAATCCTTAACACTTTTATCATTAGTGGTAGAATTAGCAATAATACAATAACCTTTATTTTATTACACAGCCCTCAGAAATTGAGGGTTTCATCCATGTCAATTAATTCCATCGCAGCCCACGCTGGCAGTGACAATCTGAATGTCAAAATGTCTCCAAGGATTACTATGAAATCTGAGGAACTTCACTATCATCCAGCCTTGGGTTAAAGAACCGCAAGAATGAATTGTTAATATACTTCAAAGGAAGGGACTTTTCGGAAATGTTAATACGCATCAATGAACTTGAAAGGCAGACTTCGGGCTTCCATTCCCATGATCAGAGAGGCGTTCTTCAGAAGGATCTTTTCTCTTCCAAGTGCCAGGACACCACTATTTCCTCCCTCACACAGAGCCCCGCTCTCTCCCAATACTCTTAAAAGAAGGGCAATTGTTTCCAATTTGTGGACTGGATTGCCCATCATCAGGGAAGATGTCACAGCTTCCTCTGAGTTGGAGACCAGCCCTCATAACTTCTTCAGGTGCCCAACAATCTTCAAAAAGAAGGGGAAATTGAGGTTTTCCCCAGTAGCAACTTAGCACAGTGCCTAACACATAGTAGGTACTTAACAAATGCTTATTGATTGACTGCTTGGACTCCCATGAGAGGACACTAGTTTGGGAGTCAGGAAACCCAAGTTAGAGTCTCAGCTCACTTATGTGACCTTGAATAAATTGCTTCCCCTCTATGGGGCTCAGTTTCTTACTTTGGAAAATGACAAGAGTTGGATGATCTAGTCTCTAAGGAGGGCTAAGCCAAACCAACAATGTTGGCACAGAAATCATAATAGCTTACATTAATATAGCGCCTTATTGATACAAAATGTTTTTTTTTTGCATTATCTCATTTGATCCTCCATTCCAATAACCCTGTGAGGTAGTTCCTTACCTCTACCTCTCATGATGCTTAGCTTCCTTCCAGGCTTAGCTCAAATGATTTCTCTTCCAAGAAACTTTCTTGATCCCCTTGGTTGTTAATATACTCTTCCTCCTTCCCAATTTACGGTGAATATACTTTACATATTGTAACCCATCCTTCCTCCCTGCCCTCAGTAGAATGTAAGCCCCTTGATTGTTTTCCCAACACCAATACAATGCCTGGCACTTAGTAGGGACTCAAGAGATGCCTGTTGGGTTGGACTAAATTGGAGGAAAATGAAGCCTAGAGAAGTGCAGACCTATAGTATATGAAAAGGCTATACTTTAGGACCTTTTACCCCAAGCCCTAGAGGAGACCACTCTATTTGTGACAATCCTCATCTCATCTCTGGATTTCACTGTGGGCTGGAGAAATAGGTGCCTGGTACTAATTCTCCACTGCCTCCCTAAAGAATCTTGTGGACTTGTCTGCCTTTGGGAAGCACTTAGAGACTAGAGAATTAAGTAGGATATTAATAATTCATGGAATAACCTGGGCTCTCCATGAGTATGAGGCAAAGGATGCCACTGCTCTTCTTGGGAAAGGAGAAATATAAAGCTATCAAGATGATTGGCTCTAATAACTTCTGCCCTTCCCCTTCAGCCCCCAGCTTTGTCTAGATCTACCTGTAGCCACCCCACCTGTCTTTCTACTTACTCACTTAGAAACATTTCAACACATAGAGTCAGAGGATCTCACTCAATTCTTGACTCTGTTATTTATTATCTGTGTGACCTTGGGCAAATCATTTAACTTTTCTGAGTCAGTTTCCTCATCTGCAAAATGGGAAGGAGAATTGAACCAAATGACCTCTGATAACCCTCACAGCTCTAAATGTATGATCTATGATTCTATGATAAAATTTTAGAAAAGCAGAGTTGGAAAGGACCTTAGATACTATGTGGATCAGGGGTATCTTTATCTTTTTTTTGTGCCATGGACCACTTTGGCTGTCTGGTAAAGCCTAAGAATCCCTTCTCAGAATAATTTTTAAATGCATAAAACAAAACACATATTATAGAGGATTTTAAAGGAAACCAAATATTGAAGCAGAGTTGTTGAGATATTAAAAAAAAATTAAAAATCACAGACCACTTGTAATCTATCATGGACCCCAGGATATTACTTTAGAGGATAAATAAGAACTTCCCAGACAAAGATGGGAAAGGAGGGTATTCCAGGTAAGGTAGTGAAACCCCCCCCCCCATAGAACTTGGCATTAAAAGAACTGGGCTCCATGATTTCATTCATTCACTTATGTATTCGTTCAACACATATTAAGTGCCTACTGTGTACAAAGGAAAAATAAAAAAGTTTAGCTAAGACAAATTTCCTGCCTTCAATGAAGCTTATGGTGTAGTAGGGAGAACAAAACACAGAGACCACTGTAATACATCTTTTTTCATTATACACACCTTAAAGATGTGCAAAATGAAGTACTTTGTGAGATATGAGTAAAGAAGGCATTGCCAATACTGGTGGGAGATATTAGATTAGTTTCGTGTAGTAGAAAGAAATTGAACAAGATAAAGGATGGGTAGCCTTTCAGCAGGTGAAAAGGAGGAGGCAGGGTATTCCAGGCATAGGGAACCAGCTGAGCAAAGGCATAGAGCTGGATATCAAAGTATGACTTGACAGCACGTGCAGAGTGTTATCCAGGGTGGCCCTTTGTTAAGGGAAAATAATACAAAACAAGTCTGTAAAAGTAGGTATCAGTTTGTAGAAGGTCTTCAATGTCATTGTGACCTTGTTAGTCAGCCTCTGTGAGCTTCACTTTCCTCATCTATAGAATGGGAACAAAATATTCATGCTACTTATTTCATATGACTTTTGTGGAAAAACAAATGGGAGTTTTTTTTTACACACTTTTACAGCAGTGTATGAATGAATAGTATATTCTCCAATAGATGAGTAATCAAATGATATGTACACACAGTTCTCAAAAAAATACCCCAAAACCCAAACCTTACAAACTACTAATAACATGGAAACTGTCCCAAATTACTTATACTAAGAGAAATTAAAATCAAACCAATTCACAGCCACTAATTTGATAAAGATGACAAAAGGCAGTCAATGTTGGATTATGGTGAAACTGTGATTGATCCAACTGACCATTTCTGGAAGATGATTTGGAAATATGCTAAAATGGTGGATAAAATAATCATCTGGTAAATAGCTGGGCAGATGATAGTATATGAATGTAAATAGAATACTATTGTGCTGGAAGAAATTATGAAAGGGATATTTCAGAGAACACTGGGAAGATTTGTATAAACTGACGCACAGTGAAAGGACTAATGATATTGCACTTCCTGATAGAGAGGTAATATACTTAAGTTGCAAAATGATACATAACATTTTTGAACATGGTCAATGTGGGGATTTACTTTACTTGGCTATACATATTAGCTATAAAGGTTTTACTTTTCTTTTTCTATTCTCTTGGGTTGGGGGAGGATAGTAGGAGAGAGAGAAAATAAATGCTTGTTAATTGAAAAAAAGAGAAGAAATTAAAATGTCCATATTCTTTGGACCCAGGAATCTCACTGCTAGACATACTCAAGAAGGTCAATGATAAAATGAAAGACTCCACATATACTGAAATATTTATAGCTGCACTTTTTGTAGTAACAAAGAACTGAAAATAAAGTAGATGCCCATTGATTGGGAAATAGTTAAAAATTGTAGAACATGAATGTAATGGAATATTACTGTGCAGAAATGATAAATATGATGAATATAGAGAAGTACAGGAGGACTTATATTCACTGATGCAAACAAGTAAACAGAACCAATGATCATGACAATATAGATCGAAAGAACAACAACCACAAAACAATTGAAATTGAATGCTTCAGAATTATAGGGAACAAGCTTGGCCCTTGTGATAGGATGAATGTCTACCAATGTTTCCCCAACCATGTGGGTTAGACCCACTCCTCTTTGCTTCCAGGAAGAATTATTAGATTTCCCTAAAAGGAGACAAAGACCTTATTGGCCCCAGCTTCCCTGACACAACTTCCTGGTCTCCTAAAAGTATAAAGTCCTGGCTTCATGAAATTTGTCTTTTGGGTATTTCATTTCATTCCAATATTGAACCTGAATTAATAGAGTTCTGGCTTTAGAGCTAACTCCAACCTCAAAGAAGAGATACAAGAGAGCACTTCCTTCCACTACTTTTAGAAATAAAGGACTAAGGGAATGGAATCCTCAGTAAGGCACCAAACCTTTTCAGCATGTTGGTTAATTTTGCCAAACTTTTTCTTTCAAAATTCTTTGTTACCAAATAAGGTCTCCAGAAGAGGTTAGGGAAATGATATATTGGAAAATTTAGGTGATATAAAAAAGAAAAAATATCAATAAAATTTATTTTTAAAAAATGAATGCTGAAGGTGGTAGAGAAAAGGCAGGGACTCACCTGAGCTCTCACCAACTCCCCTCTTAACAACTGTAAAATAATGCCTCTAAACGAATTCTGAAGTGGCAGAACCAACAAATGGATGGGGTGGAAAAATTTTTCTAGTCCAAGATAACTTACAATGTGGGCAGGAAAGTTCTGTTGCATTGGGATGAGAGTGGAGTACAGCTCAGTGCAGGCTGCCCTAGCATAAGCCAGCAGTGAGGCCTCAAACTGGGTACAAGACAGCAGCAGGCTTTGGAGGGGAGAGGAGGGACGGTGGCTGAATCATCATCAGCAGCAGCTTCTGGAGCTCTCAGTCTAGGGACAATAAAGGGGTTTGACAACTGGCCAGAAGGAGATTACAGGGGTTCCTTTGCAAGCACTGGGATTCTGTTGCATTGCCCATACATGGATATAGGTCAGAGTCCCAGGGTGAGGAGGTGCATTAATGCACCAGAGCTTGTAAACACAGGAGAGCAGGGACCCTGGTCACAATTACAAGGTAGATTTGGTTGCTCACAGACCAGAACAAAAACCAGAAGAGTAGTAAACACACCTCTCCTTAGAGATACAACTTTGGAAGAACTGAAAAGTTACAAACCCCCAGAACTAGTTCTGAAAATAGCTGCACAAAAATCCCTAAAGCTTGGAACAATGCCTCTTGTGCCCTGGGAGCACAGTTCAACTTTAACATAAAGTTAAAAGTCAAGAAATAGACTGGAAAATGAGAAAATCACACACACACACACACACATACATACACACACACACACAAATAGACAACCTGACCATAGAAAGCTAGCTACTATGGTGACAGGGAAGATCAAAATGCAAACTCAGAAGAAGACAACAAATTCAAAATTACTACATCCAAAGTCTCAAGCAGAAATGAGAATTGGTCTCAGGGCACAAAAAGAATTCCTGGAAGATCAGTAAGGATTTTTATTTATTTATTTATTGCTTTTTGGAAGGGGGAGGGCAGGGCAATTGGGGTTAAGGGACTTGCCCAGGGTCACATGGCTAGTAAGTGTTAAGTGTCTGATGCTGGATTTGAACTCAGGTCTCTTGACTCCAGGGCTGTTGCTCCATTCACTGTGCCACCTAGCCACCCCTCAGTAAGGATTTTAAAAATAAAATAAGAAAGGTAAAGGAAAAATTGAGAAAAGGAATGAGAGATGTAAGAAAAAAAGAGACAACACCTTGGGAAAAGAAGCACAAAAACACTAAAGAAAATACATTGTTGGTGGAGTTGTGAATTGATTCAACCATTTTGGAGAACAATTTTGAACTAAGCCCAAAAGGCCATAAAACTATGCATGCCCTTTGATCTAACAATACCACTACCAGGTCTGTAGCCCAAAAACATAAAAAACAAAAAGGAAAAGGATCTACATGCACAAAAATATTTACAGCATCTCTTTGTTGTGGCAAAGAATAGGAAATTGAGGGTATGCCCATCAATCAGGAATAGATGAACAAGTTGTGGTATATTGATTATCATTGAATGCTATTGTGTGACAAGAAAAGATGAGCAGCATGTTCTCAGAAAAACCTGGAAAGACTTACATGAACTGACACAAAGTGAAATGAGCAGAACCAAGAGAACATTGTACGTAGTAACAGCAGTATTATACAACGATCAACTATGAATGATTTTAAGCTATTCACAGCAATACAATGATCCAAGATGATTCCAAAAGACTTATGATGAAAAATGTTATCAAATCCCAGAGAAAGAACTGATGGAGTCAGTTTTAGAACTGATAGAGTCAGAATGCAGACTGAAGTATACTTTTTAAAACTCTATTTTTCTTTCTTTTTTTGGTCTGTGTTTTCTTTCACAACATGACTAATATGGAAATATGTTCTGCATGACTGCACATGTATAAACCATATCAAATTGTTTGCATTCTCAATGGGAAGGGAGAGGCAAAGAGAATTTGGAACTCAAAATTTTTAAAAAAATGAATGCTAAAATTTGTTTTTCATGTGATTGAGAAAAAATATTAAAAAAAGAATCTTATTATTATTCTCTTCCCTGTCTTGTGTCCTGCGACCTCTCCTCTAACCTCTCCTAGACAAATTAAGCTATGAATCCGTTCTCGGAGTTCCTTACCCTGAAATGTGTCCTCTTTGAGTTATTTGTGGTGAAGTTCTTTTGAAAGTGTTTCTGAGAACTAAGGAATGTAGGTGCCACTCCAGTTTTGGGAGGAGCATGGGCTTCAATAGGCTGAACCTTTTTGTTATTTGTTCCCTTTCTTCAGTATAGAAACTTGATCTGACTGTGTCAGGTAACAACATGCCAAGACAACAGCTGCTGCCTACTCTCACTTACCTGCCGATCGAAGGTGACTTGTCTTCAAGAGATACTGTATTTGTCCTTGAACTGCTATGCTGGTATGTGGCACTGGTGTCTGTTCCAATTTCAGTTGATTTGAGTTGTCAGTCTCTCTGGAGCATGGACATCCTTAGGCCCAACACTGAATTTGTTTCAAGATCAACCTGGGGAGGAAGCCCCGCTGTAGCATACATTGGGATTTGGGAATTTGGGGAAGCATTGGAGGCAGGCTTGATGCATTTATTCATGTACTCATACATTGCCTATTATGTGCAAAGAACAGAGTACAAAGATATAGAGTTTAGCAGAGACAAGGTTCTTCCTCTAAAGGAAATAACAAAAAAACACAACTTCCTATTCCCATTATCACCGCCTTTCAGGATCTCAATTCACTAGAAGTCCCATGTCAGGGAGAAGAACAAGGAATCCTCATTATGATGTTCCCACAGCCTCACCTCTCCCACTTCTTACACACCCATTTTCATGAGTCAGGAAGACTTAGGTTTAATGTCCACCTCAGACACTTGCCAGTTGTGTGTCTTTGGACAAGTCATGTTCTCAGCTTCAGTTTCCTCATCTATAAAATGGGAATGAGAATAGCACTTACAGCATTGTTGTAAGGATCAAATAAGGTAACATGTAAAGTGTTTTGCAATCCATAAAGTACTTAATGTGGACTGTGATTAATATTACTATATTCTTCCTGGAACTATTCTTGTGCCTGCTTTAGTTAATTGGCCATTTGGGGACCATACCAGTGTAATGGAAAGAGTCAAAGCTGGATATCTCCTTGTTGGGGGTATTACAGAGGGGATGCCAGTTTAGGTCCAGGCTGGACTAGATGACCTCTCAAGTTTCTTCCAACTCTGAGCTCCCGTAATTTCTCTTTCACCACCAAAGGGACTGGAGGAATTGTCTGAGATACTGAACTTGACACATTTTACTGCAGGAGACAATAACATTCTCCTCCAGCTATAACCTAAAAATGTGGAGAAGAAAGGGAACTTGGTAATGGAGATTTTAAGAACCTGTGACATTCAGGAGTCTTACAGCAGTGGATGTTAATAAACTAGAAGCCAGTCTCCTCCCTTGTAAAGAATCTGGGGTGTGGAGGCTAGGGAGAGTAGTGTCACATGGCATTTGTCCATCCCCATCTTCCTGTTTACTTGAGGTAAGAAAATCAAATGTAGCTTCCCCTCACTCAGGTACCTTTCCCATGTCAATTGCCAGATAGTCAATAAACATTGATTAAGTACCTACTATGTTCCAGTCCCAGTGTTAAATGTTAGGGATAAAAGAGAGGCAAAAAACGTCCCTTGTCTCAAGGAGCTCACAGTCCAATAGGAGAGACAACATGCAAACAGTTATGTACAAACAAGCTATAGACAGGATAAATTGGAGATAAGCAACAGAGGGAAGATACTAGCATTAAGGGGGATCAAGAAAGGCTCCTTACAGAAGATGAAATTTGAGCTAGGATTGGAAGGAAGTCCGGGAAGCTGGGAAGTGGAAGTGAGGAGAGGGGCAGCCAGTGAGAATCCCTGGAGTTGGAAGATGGACTGTCTTGTTCACTGGTCAGTGTCACTGGATTCCAGAGTACCAGGGAGACAGAGGGAATAAGGAACAAAATCGCTGGAACAGTAGGAGGGGGCCAGGCTATGAAAGGCTTTGCATGCCAAACAGAGGATTTTATATTTGATCCTAGAGAAGATAGAGAGTGACCAAAGTTTATCGACTAGGAGGGTAACATGGTCAGATCTTCACTTTGGGAAGATCAGTTTAGCAGCTGAGTGGAGGGTGCTGGGGTGACCAGGGGACCACCTGGCAGCCTGTTGCAGTAGTGCAGGTATGTGGTGACAAGGGCCTGTACCAGAGCCACATGCCACAAAGAGATAACTGAAATCATGCCAGCTCCCTCCTTGGCCGCATTAGGTGACTGACAACCTTGTCATAGGCTCATAGATTTAGTGGTGGAAGGGAAGTTAGGGGTCATCTGATTCAGCTCACTTGTTTTATAGAGGAGGCAACTGAGGTCCAGAGAGACTAAATGTCTTATTCAAGGTCACACAAGTAGTAAGTAGGATTTGAAGCCAGGTCCTCTATTTCAAATTGATCACTCTGTGATTTCCACGTGGGGGAAGAGGATTCCTATTTGTCCTTTGACCTAGTTTCTGCTTCTTGGATAGGCTCATCCAAGAAGTAATTTCCACTGTGCCACATTGCCTCTACCTTCTGCCTATTCTGGAGACTATATAAGATAGGGGAAAGAGCATTGGACTGCAAGTCAAATTCCCATCTATGCTTCTATTCCCCCCAAAGTTCTTAGTCCCACTAGGGCAGGTGATGAATGTTACACCTCTTGGTAACACTCCACAGAGCCCAGCACAGAGCCAGACATAGTAGAATTGAGATAAACATTTTTTAATACGTGGATTTACTGGAGGACAGGATGTGCTAGAGACCAAGCCAAAGCTAAGGGATCCTCTGGCAGTTTTGGCAACTCTGGTCTTCTGCTCTCTGTTCTTCCCCTCCCCGTAGAGTCTAGTCCAGTCAGTAGTTAGAGAGTATTTGATGATGAAGATGATAATGAAGGTGAAGATCCAAGGATATGCACAGGTTGCCCCCTTGGGCATGGTCCAGCTTTATCATTATTATCATTTTGTTATATCACCATCAGATGTCAGCTAGATGGACAGAGTGTAAGAGGGGATTTATGCTCATTAGAGCGATATGTCACATCCTAAAAGGATCAAAACTGTGGGTTGAGCAAAATGATATATTTGCCTGGTGTTTGTTCTTTTGTTTCCAAGTGTAACTTGTGTTTTCCTTAACACCCTCTGATTTGCTGATCTTTGATGGACATTTTCTATTCAGGGTCTGTGACATGTCTGCCTGCCCCTGCTCCTGCCTCTTCCCTAACACCCTACAGAGATACATTCAAAAATCAAACCTCCTCTGATAAAAATTGTACTTTTCTTTTCCCCTCCCCATCCTGCTTCCATCCTCCTTCTAGCCTCTGCCTGCCTTCATTGCTCCCCTTCCCTGCTCTTCCATCTCCTCCTTCACTACCCATCCTTCCTTATTCATTCACCTGGTCCTCTTCCTATACTCCCATTTCTTCTCCATTTATTTTTTGCTCTCCCCCATCTCTTTCCTTCTCTTTCCCATTATACCTCTTCTGTATTCCCAACCCCCCTCCTTTCCCCCATCTCCCTCCTCCATCCTCCTTCTCCCATACTTCCAAATACCCTACACTTCCCTTTTCTCTTCCACTATATTTTCCTCCTCCTCCCTCCCTTTCTGGCTCCTTCCACCCCACTCTATATAATTCAGCAACCAGTAAGCTCTTACATTGCATCCCTAGAATTATCACTATCCTAGTCAATGAGGAATATCATACTTCTCCACAGAGCTTTGGGCTGACATTTCTTTTTAAAATTCAGGATAGAAATCTGTCTCAGGTAGTGGTGTTGCTGGGGGATATCTCCTGAGCAAACACATCACCAAGTAAGAATGGCCAAGCCTCTCAACAGATGCTACTCCTGGGATAAGTGCTCTCGTGGGAGTTCAATCCCTCTTTCAGACCCTGGGTGCTGGGGAGTATTGGGGTAGGGGACAATGAAGTGAGGGGAACAAGACCCTAATTCCAGCCTACACTCCCTAGACCACCGACCAGTTGTCCAGCTCCTCCCTAAATCCCTACCTCTTTTCACTAAGTCAAGAGACAAAGCCCTTTAGGACAAGCCCCTTGCCTGAGAACCTTGCTGAGGTGAAATATCACCCCTCTCACCTCATCTAACTCTGACCTTGCCAGAATCAGTTATCCATGTTGGAAAGTCTTTTTGCTGGTCTCTAGATCTCCAAGCTCTTCCTTGATGTTATCAGATTTGTCTTTTGACCTAGTTTCTACTTCTTGGATAGACTCATCCAAGTAGTAAGTAGCAAAGTCACATTTGGAACCCATTTAGAACCCAGATCTTTTTTTTTTTTTTGCCTTTTGGAGGGCAATTGGGGTTAAGTAACTTGCCCAAGGTTACATGGCTAGTTTGTGTGTGTGTGGGGGGGGAGGGGGGTGTTAAGTGTCTGAGGCTGTAACCGAACTTGGGTCCTCCTGACTCCAGGGCCAGCACTTTACTCATTGTGCCACCTAGCCACCCCTGGAACCCAGATCTTCTGATTTTAGTTCTAGTGTTCATACCTTCCCAGGGTCCAGGTCTCTTTTTCTCCTAGGTATACCGATCTTCTCTTTCTTCTTTTACCTTCTCTATCCTTCTACCTGAAGGATATCTCAGGGCCAGGGACCAAAGAGAATACAGCATTGGTCATTTCCTGAGATTGTTCTTTCCTCCTCTACCAGACCTAGATCCTGGTCATTCTCACCCTGATCTTTTCCCCAATTTTCTTAGGACCTCCTTTTCATAAATTTTAGAGCTAGAAAAGGACCTTATAGATCATTTAATTCAATCTGTTTTACAGATAAGGAACCTGAGACCCAAAAAGAAGAAATGATTTGGCCAGGGTCATAGAGGTGATCGGTACCAAAACTAGACTTTGAATCCAGCTCCTTGGGTTTCACAGCCAACTTCCTTTCCATTTCAACATAATAGATGTTTGAGCATTTGCGGTTCCCTCCCCTAGACTCCCTCCCTGACTAGGAGCTGAGCCTCCCCCACAGCCATGCTTGGTTATTTCAAATCTTAGGAGATAAACCAAGTTTAGACAGAAGGCATTTTCAATACATTCTTGCTTCCATTCAAACTAAGAAACGGTTCTATCCTCACATGTCTGACCCCAGTGCCATTCCCCACCCCCTCTTCCAAATGGTACCAACAACAGGAGATAAATCCTTCCTCAGAAATATAATGGCTGTTCATCCTTTTCCCCGAGAAGCCTTTGCCAGTTAATTAGCATATGCTGACACCTTGATAGGCAAAAAGAAAGGCATGAGATAATTCCCTTTTTCTTTAACCATTATAGTATGAAGCAGCCTTTCAATTTGCCAGTTACAAAATCCAACATTCTTTAACACAGACCCACGTGTGACATGTTATTTTAGCTGATTCTACACTCTCAGGCATTCATCTGCAACAATGGGCCACACCTGATGGAACAAATTCTAACTCGTTCTTCTGACACCCCTCTGATAAGAAGTTCACATTTCTCAGGAAGTTGTGAAGGACCAAGTTGGGATCATTAACTTGACTGTGCTCCTTTACCTAGCAACCTGTGGCCTTGGAAAATACAGTCACTAGAAGGTGCCATTATAATGATCTGGTCACATCTGCAGCAGGGCTCTCTGGTTTCCATAGTGGACAGTCTAGGATAGCAGCACTGTGGAGTGAAGCAAAGGGCAGCCAGAAGATTTGGACTTGAATTCCAGCTCTGCCACTTACTATCTATGTGACCTTGGGTATATAGATGAAAAAAAAAAAAAAATATATATATATATATATATATATATATATATATATATAATTTCTTTTTAAAAAGAAGCAATAGCCATGAGTGTTTCTTTCACCAGCTACCTTCTAGGGGAACAAGTCTCACAACTGAGCACTCCCTAGATTAGAGAGGGAGAAGGCTGAGTAATTTGTTAACTCAATTTTATTTTATTTCAAGGTTCACATTCTCTCCCTCCCACCTCCCCCTACCAACATTGAGAAAATTTTTTAATTGATACTATTTGTTGTTACATTACATCCACTTCTGATTATATCTTTTTCTTTTCCCTACCCAGTAGCTATCATTGTAACAAAATTTTAAAAGAACAAAAAAATTCCATTTAGCAACACCAAGCAAGACACCTAGTGTCTGACAGCATATGCAGTATTCTATGCCCATATCCCCCCACCATTGTTACTGGTTCTTTGCAACTATGAATTTATCCAAAATGAGTTAATGGAATGTGAATGACTCTTTACCAGTTTCCAGCTCTCTGAAATGTCCTGAGGTCTGTTAAAATACTGAAACTTTGACCTATAATCTGCTTCCAACTCTACTTTATTTTTTCCCCATTATTATAATTATTTTTTTGGGGGGGAAGGCAATAAGGTTAAGGACTTGCCCAGGGTCACACAGCTAGTAAGTGTCTGAGACTGTATTAGCACTCAGGTCCTCCTGACTCCAGGGCCCATGCTCTATCCACCCCTACCCCCAACTCTACCTTAAATTCTTCCAGTCCTACAAGGCTCAAGGCAGTGCAAAAAGCCTTTCCTGGATTTTCTAAATTCAGAGCCTAATTAATTTTTTTCCCTTTTAACTTCCACAGCACTTAGCATAGCTCTACACACACAGTAGGAGCTTGCTAAATGTGTTTTGAATTAAATTTACCACAGTTGACTGCAGTCAAGCCTCCCGGACCAGAAGAATAGTGTTCTTTGCTAAGCAGCTTCTGACTCCCAGGCCTCCATCCATGCATCCATCCATCCCCCTGCACTTACTTTCTCCTTCTGTGCTCACTTAAACAAGGCTTTGGGATTGACTGATTGGAGGGCATTATTTACCCTAGGGGTGTAATCTTTTTAATGGGAGCATTAAGGGTAGAGAAGTGGGGATGGAGAAGGGGGTGGATGGAGAAGGCATAGGGAATTATTTATTAATTTATTTCCATCCCTAAGACTTTTACCCTTCACTAACACAGCCTTGGGGTGCTGGTGCAATCAAATATTAATTAGGAGACTAAGGCACAGTTTAAAAATCAACGGCAATTATCAATCTACAGCGGCAGTAGAGACTATCCCAGGGAAAAGGCATTCTCTGTTCCCCCCTTCCACTGCCTGTGTAACTTAAATCAGAATGCACCTGTGGGCCACCCAACTTCCAAGTGAGTGGTGGGTCAGGAACTCCCTGTAGGAAGGTATGGTTAGGTACAATTACTCACTTGGGTGGTCGGTTGATTGATTTTGCATTGGGTACCTGCACTTTAAGAAGACCCACAAATCATGTACTCGCTTCACTGAGCCAGAAGGAGCTTTCACAAATCATTTAGTCCATCCCCCTGCCTCTCATCCCTATAGCTGCTGATTAGAGGGGCTCTCCAGTCCCCAGCACTCCCCAGGGAAAAGGAGATTCTTCTGCTTATCTCAGCAGTATTTTCCAACCTACTTTGGCATCAGGGAGAGGTCTTTTTTTTTTCTCTGTTAGGAACACACAATCAGGGGGAAAGGGGTAGAATGAGCTATTAATTGTGGGAAGAATTTATTTTGCTTGTTTCTTTTTGTCATTTTGGAGCTCAAGGAGAAGCAATGAAGGGAATAAAGCATTGACATCCACAGATGATCATCGTTCTTCAAAGTTGCTTTGAATGAAAGGAGGGACGTGGTTTGACATTTGGGGTGTGGGAGGCTCTTCCCAACATATGGAACAGCATGGAAGATTGTAGTGTGTGTGTGTGTGTGTGTGTGTGTGTGTGTGCTCTCGCTCGTGCACATGCGTGCTCCAGAGTGCTCTTCTGTGCAACAAGCATGTGCTCAAAGGAAGTAGAAGGGCTGATATATTCCTTTGACTAGTGGCATGGAGTGGTGTAGCATCAACATAGAAGAGAAGGGAGACGGAATACTAGAGATAAGGGATATTTGTTGCTTTAAAACTCCAGGAGGAACAAAGGTGAACCAAGGATTCTAAACTAGGAAAGAAAAGTTGATTAGAGACAGCTAGGTACAGTGGATAGAAAATACCAGTACTGGAGTCAGGAGGACCCAAGTTCAAATCTGACCTTAGACATTTATTAGCTGTATGACCCTGGGCAAGTCACTTAACCTTGGTTTGCCTCATCTATAAAATGAGGATGATGATAATAATAGTGCCCACCTACCAAAGTTGTTGTGATTATAAAGTGCATAGCAAAGTTCTTGGCACATAGAAAGCACTATAGAAATATCTAGATATTATTATTGATTATTATTACGATGCTTTTGTAATGTGCTGGGTTCCTGAGGAAGCACTGCTGACTCTGCTCTGTAGGAGTTTCCATTCTGTGACAGGCTGAGACATCGAAGACATCTTCTTTGGTTACTTTAGAAGGGAAGAGGTAGTTTGGTGCTTGGGTTTCAGATTTTCTATTTCAAAGTAAGAGGGAAAAAAAGATGACTTTGGGATAGTATGGAAGATAGGTCAAAGGGGAAGGAGAAGCCAGAGTCCAGAACAGAGTTTTCTCCGAGGATGGAGATCAAGAAGAGAACTTTATCTAGCATACTTTACATCTACTATCTCTGTGCTTCACAATAATATGTCAGAATTTAGAATAATGATGACAATAGGGGCAGCTAGGTGGCGCAGTAAGTAGAGCACCTGCCCTGGAGTCAGGAGGACCTGAGTTCAAATGTGACCTCAGACACTTAACACTTACTAGCTGTGTGACCTTAGGCAAGTCACTTAACCCCAAATGCCTTGCCTTCCCCCCTCCAAAAAGACGAAAAACAAAATAAATCAATAATGATAACGATAATTTAGAAAAATAACATGAAGGTATAATTCTTCTAAACTTGCAGACGTGGAAACTGAGTCCCAGAGAGGCCAATCTCCTTACCTTAGTAAAATGTCAATGGCAGGCTTTGAGCCTGAGTCTTTCTGAATCTAATGCTGCCCCCTAGTATATTTCTCACAGTGGCATCAGCATCTCCTCTTGCTCCTGACTTGCATCAGGCAAAGGGACTCATTTGCCTATAGGCACAGAATCTGTCATTCCTGTGTAAAATTTCCTGGGTAAATGAAGAATACACATACCCCCTTTGCTGGAGGCACCCAAGATTTTATGGCTCTGGACATTGGGCTGAATTGTTTCTTCCTCGTATCCTGAGGAGTTTTCATCTGTTTTTATCATGTATAGCAGGCCTATCTGCACAGTAATAAATAACTGAACCCAGGCTCCTCTAATAATCAGTGGAACCTTTTCTACCTGCTTTGGCAAAAGAAAGCTCTGATTCCAGGTCCAAAGAGGATTTAGGGAAACATCAAAACAGTAAGAGGGGATGAAGCTCTCCCAGGACTATAGGGAAAGGGGCTCATGTTGGGGGGAAAGGGGAGGGCAGCAGTAGGAGTTTAAAATGTGATTTTTGAACATATTATTACCTAAGAGAAGACGGGTCCCTGGTACCAGAGTAGTGAGGAAAAGGGACCTTTTCAAGGAGAAGCAATGGTGTGTGTGTTTAATCCCTAGGCTTCTCTCCACTATTCATTTCATGCTAGGCAGAGAAAGCATGCATGCTGGTGGATCAGAGCTGTAATTCAGGCAGTGTGACCACAGCTTTGCCTTAGGGTGACAACATGGAGGGGAGGGGCTTTACTTTTCCCTACTCCACCCCACTCAGTACTTTCTGCAACATTTTTTGTCTCTAGGCCCCTTGAGATTCCCAGAGTCTCTCCAGAGTTCCTATTCATTGTCTCTCTCCCCATGTCTCCTGAAGTTAGACCCTAACTCTAGTGGCCCACCTTCTACTACAAGAATACCATCCATCTGCCTGCTGACTCTCTCTGAACTTTGACTTCGATGACATTTCAGTTAGAAGCCTCAAGTGTCCCTCTCCCATCCTTCCATTGAGCCCCTCCCTCACCCACTGTCTCCTTCCTTCTCTGTCTCACTCCAAAGATTATTTGGACGACTGCATCCAACACATCCAACTGTCTTCTTAGATATGTTCCCCTCTCCATCCCTCCCCCATTCAGATACCTACCCCTGGGGCTTGAGGCATTTCTAGTGCAGTGATAGCATCGGGGTCATGCTTTTCTCTTAAAGCTCACCTTCTGCTATAAGGGTATGTGTTCCCTCATTCCAGCTCTAAGCTGCCACCTGCCCGCTCCAGGGCTTGCCTGGAAGGATTGAATCCAATTGGGAAAGTATTCTTTGATCCTCCTCTATCCCCAACTCCTATTTAGCTACAGAACCAAGAAAAACATCCCTCTAACTCCATCTCCACCATTTGCCTCCTTTCACAAGGTTGTTCTTCTGACTGACCTCTGTGTCTTCCTCTTCGACTCTTATGACCCATGTCTCCCATCAACTTTGCTCCAGGTGTCAGAATTCCTAATTAAAATTTAGCTTTTCAGGAGCCTGCCTCAAGTCTTTCCCCACTCTAGTACATCCTTCACTCAGCTGCCCAACTGATCTTCCTAAAAGTGCAGTTTCACCCCAACATCCCCTATTCAATAAACCCCAGTGGCTTCCTGTTACCTCCAGGATCAAATATAAAATCCTCTGCTGGCATTTAAAGCCCTTCACAACCTGGCTGACTCCTCCCCTTCCAGTCTTCTCATGCCTCACTTTGCTCTCTGTACTCTGAGATCCAGCAGCACTAGCCTCCTCAGAGCTCCCTGGACAAGACACTCTATCTCCGGACTCCATGCGTTTTCCTTGGCTCTCCCCATGCCTGGAATTCTCCCCCTCCTCATCTTACCTCCTGGCTTCCCTGAAGTCCCAGCTAAAATCCCACCTTCTATACAAAGCCTTTCCTGATTTCCACTTAATACTAGGGCCTTCTCTCTGTTGATTATCTCCAATTTATCCTGCCTATTGCTTGTTAATGCATAGCTGTGACCCATTAGACTGTAAGTTTCTTGAAGACAGGAACTGTTTTATTTTTGTCTACATAATCCCAGGTGTTGGCATAGGGCCCCTGAATAAATTCCTGTTGATTTGATTTACTGTGGCTAATCCCTGAATAATTTCCTATCATCTTTGAGAGATGATCAGAAGAACACAGGCACATACTCACTTAGCTTCACACACCTGTGCTCCCAAGCACACACAAGCTTTCAGATACCTGCAGAGGTATGTACTCATTGTCTTTCAATGTATGCTGGAACCAGTTGTTAGATTTTTAATGTGGGGGCAGCTAGGTGTCAAAGTGCATAGAGCACCTGTCCTGGAGTTCAAATTCAGCCTCAGACACTTAACACACTTACTAGCTGTGTGATCTTGGGCAAATCACTTAACCCCACTTACCTTGCCTTCCTCCCTCAAAAAATAAATAAATTTTTAATGTGAAAATTTCAGTTTCTTAAATTTAATAATAATGTACATATATAATTATTTAAGTAATAAATAAATTCAATAAATTAAATTTAATCAGTTAAATTTTATAACCTGGAAATCAGCAAATACCACAAATCAGGGCTTGATTGTTTTGTAAATCTTAGACTTAGGGAAGTGATGGAGAAAATATTAATAACTAATAATTATGCTTTCAAATATGTCATTAGTACATCCCTCCCCCACAAGAGCTGGTTGTTAAACAATATCAGCACAATCTTGTTTTTCAGACTCATCATCTTATCAGTGACCTAGGACCTCACTCCTACAGTCCTGGGTCTGCTTAACAGCTAACTAAACATGTGACCTTGGGAACATTGTTAAACCTCTCTGGGCCTCATTTCCTCATTTGTAAAATGAGGAAGTTGGACCAGATAATCTTTAAGATCTTTTCTGGTTCTGAGAATCTTTACAGTAAATCTTGCTTTAAATCCACGAATCAATTAAAGTTTAGTTGCAGATAATCCACTCATAGAAAGTTGATGGTGTATTGAATTAAAGGTTTTCTTTCCCTGTTCCAGGACTCCTTGCAATTCTTATGATGTCTGTCAAGGGGACACCTAACATATGATTTAGGGACTATTTCTTTCTCTGGGGCCTCCTATATTCCCTCTCCTCCATTAATTCTTGCATACAACATACTCCCTCAATTCTCTCCATCCCTTTACCAAAGCCTTGCCCTCTAGTCATTAGTGTGGTCTGGTCAGTGCAGCTAGTAATGGTTTTCCCTGATATTGTGGAGAGAGGGGGCAATATTGCTGGTTCCAGTCAAGGGAGCCCCAAGGACCAGAGCAGACAGTCAGTTGCTTCTTTCAGGGGCATTGAGGCTCCAGTGATAACTGGCTACTCTCCATTGAGCCTTCCACATTCCCAAGAGAAGGTGACTTGGGGGTTGTAAACACATATACATAAGACATCTGTGCTTCTCACCAAAGAAGCTTGAGGGCAGCAGAAGGCCCAAATGGAGCCACTCTCTCAAGCCAGTGAGCATTTGGCCATCACCAAGTCACTGCTGATTGGTTCTGGAACTTTCCCCAACTCCAATATCTCAGAGTAGACCCAGGAAAGCTTCAGTGTTATTTAGAGCTCCTCGAACCTGGAAGCAGCTGACTCTTGCTGACTCCCTTTCTTGATTGTCTTTGGAAACACCTGCCTCTCCAGAGGTGTCCAGGCTTGACTGAGTAGAACCTGCGTGGGGTAGGGCCTTTGGGAAGCTCAGTAATGGGGCAATAATAGGTAACCTTTGACAGTTGACCTCAGTCTTCTTCTCACTCTTAGAATGAATCTTTATACCCTCTGAATCTCAATTTTCCCATTTGTATAATGGAAACAAAATTATGAGCTCTCTGGGCTAAGGAGCCCTGTGGAAATGGCCTTAGGATCCTTACCAAAAAAAAAAAAAATCCAGTCTTTAAATGCTGACTAATAATTAAGCTCTCACAAGGAGCCTCTAGATAATAATAATCCTTTACACTTATATGGGGCTTAACATTTTAGACAGAACTTTCACAGGCATTAGTTCACTTGGGCCTCACAATAAGCCTATGAAATGCGATTATCTCCAATTTGCAGGTGAGGAAGTTGAGGCCCAAAGAGTCCAGGTGACTGCCCCAGGTCACACTGGCAGTTCATAGCAGAGCTAGGACTAGACCTTGAGCTCCTGATTCCCAATGCTTTTACCATACATAACCTCACTTCTTCCCAAGATAGTGGGAACATGTGCTAGTCAGGAACCTGCTTGGTTTAAATGTCCCTATGAGAAAAGTGTCTGAGTCTCAAAACCAGGGGATCTTCACTTTTTAATTTAAATTTTTTTTATCACGGACCCTTTTGACAGTCCAGTGAAGCCTATGAACCCCTTCTCAGAATAATGCTAAATTCATAAAATAAAATACATAGGATTATCAAAGAGATCAATTATATGAAATAGTTATCAACTTTATTTTTAAAACAAATTTATATACTCTGGGTTAAGTATTCCTAGTCTTGATAAGTCTCAGTGGCTTGGCCTACTAGGGATGTTCTCAACCTGTCCTAGAGATCTTGTCTTACCCTTTTCTCTACCAGGTATAACAGAAAAACTGTAGTTCCTCAACTTAAAATACATATGCACATACATGTATATGTTTATGTGTGTATTTGTGTGGCTTTTTCTAATGGACAAAACCGAGGCCATCATAGCCATTGCAATTTGGGGCTCTGGGTCAGTGGATTTCCTCATTTGCTTCCTACTTGAAGCTTCAGGAGAGACAGCGTTCCAAAGGACTGCACCCAACTGGCCCTTGGGGATGACTGACCGACTAGCCTGGGAGGGAGACCTTCTCCAGAAGGTTTGGGTGGAGACAAAGTGAATATGTTCGCCAGCTCTGCTCCCACTACCCCTCTATCACCTTTGGTTAGAGCCCTATCCTTTCCCAACCAGTGGGGAGGAGGTGGTCTGGGAATTTTCAGTTTCATATTATTTCACAAAGATAGGAGCTCACAAGCCCACCCCAAGAACAGTGAAGCCCAGACTAGCTTCAGGAACAGGCATTTTGTTTGGAAATGCAAAACAAGTCTCAGCCTGTGCTTCTGTGGCATTCACAGATACATGTGAAATTTGATCTGCAAATATTTTCTCAGGGTGTCACTGCATCCCAAATCAAAGGACAGATGTCATGAGAATTAAAGTGGGCATCAGTGCAGCAATCACTGGACAGGCAGCTGGAAAGAGGAGTGGGGGATGGGCAGGGTAAATCTCTGACAACCTGGCCCTGGCCTTTCCTAGTAGAATCATGTCAAAGAGAAATACAACAGAGAACAGCTAGAGAAAGGTAGTGCCTCTAGATGGGGAGTGGCTTTTTCTCTCCCAGTCAAGGTTGGAGACTGAATTAATTAGCAAGGATTTGTTGAATACCTACTATGTGCCAGAAACCTAAGTCAGGGCTCAGTCTTGAGCTAAGCACTCAAGAAATTGACAGTCTAGTTAGATTTTAAAATTTACCTTCTGGAATGCCAGTTATAGGCACTGAGGAATTAAGCCTCCCAGGTAAGTATTAACAAGGGTCTTTGGACACTGAATCTTTGCAGTTATTTTATTTTTTTATTTTTTGTTTCTTAAATGGGGAGCTAATGATCTTTTGCAGTTGCTTTGCCAATTACAGAACTATTTGCTAACTTCAAATTCAACCTGATGAATTTTGGGGATGGGTTTCTCTGTGTTTTGGTTTTTGTTTCATTCTTTGACAGCTTGTGGGACACCCCAGCAGCCCTCGATCAAGGATTACACTTTGGTGGTGAGGAATATTAACAGTGGCAGGTTGTGTATTTGTCATCAGAAGAAGACCCCCCCCCATCCCTACCTCAGGCACCAGGGTAATGCCCATGGCTCCTCAATGATGTATTTGTTATGTGGTCATTGACACAATCAATTGACCCCCTTACACACCAGTGTTTATTAGCCATTGTACACATATTTCACCCCTCCCCAGCTGACACATAATCTGTTCCTTGCTGGCTCTGACAAATGAACATTTCTCTGTAGACTCTTAAATGAGTATGTGTCACAGCCATGTCACTGATTAATTTTTTTTTACCACTAGGCACAACGATGCATAGAAATGTAACTTATATTCATTTCCCGGCTTGAGCCCAGCTGTCTAAAAAATTCCACTGGCAGCAACTGCTGACAGACAGCTATCCCAGCACCTCACTGGCCTGATGTGTGGATATGCAAGTGCCAGCTTGTTAATTACTGGGTTTCTCTTCCGGCCTGGCTGCAGTGCATCCAGCCACAAGGACCTTTAATCACTTCTGGGCTTCGAATAGCCGTGGTCCAGAAGTCCCTGGTGCTTCAGCTCTAACTCCAGACTGACCACACGAAAAGTTCTCCGGACTGACCACACGAAAAGTTCTCCTTTCCAGCATTTTCTTTTTCTTGTTCCCAGCTTGGAGATAATAGTGGGTTTCAGACAAAGCTCTAACTAGCAATTCTTATGCCTGGGGCAAACACCACTACCACCACCACCACCACCACCACAAAAAAAAAAAAAAATTTCTGAATTCTGAATTGAACTTTTTTAAAGATAAATTCAGTTGTGACATAGAGTATGTGTGGCACCCTCCTACTACCCCACAATGGAGGGGAAGCACCAGGAGAGGGAATAGGGCAGGAGCTAGTCCTAGGAGATGCTTACCTGGGGTATGGCTCCATGGGCCAGGTAGGAGTGGGGGGAGGAAGCTACCATTTGGTAGTTTTCTATTTTAACTATTTATTCTTGCTAACAAGGTACTGAGCCTAATTATTTCTACCTGCTGAAGGAGTTTAAGGGTTGTCAATGCCTTCTAAATTTTGGTGCCCCGAGGCAAAGACATAATTGCCCACCCTCTGATTTCAGATGCTACATTTTAAGACTCACCCCTATCTTAAACACTTTAACCTTTTTCTGCTCCCCTCTGCCAATATCTCTTTTCTCAGAGATCCCTTTTCTGATCCCAGTATCTTCCTGTTACAGTTACAGCTTCATCTTCCCTTTCCCTTAACCATCTCCTGCCTACTTAGCCAAATTGCCTGACTTCCCCAATGACATTGCTCTCTCCCTCCCTTTCTCTTCCTATACCTTCTCTTCAGACTTACCTCTTCCGAGGAGCTTCCCAGAGTCACCTTGGACTTGATAGCCAACTCAGCATTCCTACAACCTTACTCACCTCTGTCCATCTGTCTTTCTTCCTCCCCACCCACCCACTGATAACAAAAGGAAAACAAATCTAGCTGAATTCGTGGCATCTCCCATGTTTAAAGAAGATTAACTCAACCTATTGCTGTATGAATTTATCCCAGGCATTTACTTGCCCAATAAGGTGACAGTCATGTCCCCAAAGCCAGAACCTTTGACTCCATTGTAGTGTGAGTAGAGCTATAGGCAGCCTTAGAGACCCCATTGAATCAGTTATTTTATATTACTTGTTACTATAATTATTTGTGTATAAGCTCCCAAAAGGCAGGAACTATGTCATCCAAGGTTTTTCCTCTCCCAGTTCCCAGCCCAGTGCTCCATGTACATAGTAGGTACTTAAAGATACAATGAAATGAATCATTGTATTACACAAAACAACCAGATTATTAACTGGGTTACTGATGGACCTTTCAGAAATTCAGAGAAAGGGAATTCAGTTCGGCAAATTCATGACCATAACTCACATGGACCCTTGGGATACAATCATGGCAGCTCTTGACGTGATACTGTGTCACAGTGACTTACACACACACACATTTAGAATTTCTAGCTTCCTTCAAGGCTCAGCTCATAGACCACCTCTGGACATACCTCTTTTCTGATCTCCTTTATTGTTAGTGTTTGCTCTCTTGTCTTCCAGTGATGATGCATCTACTTATCTGTTTATTGGTCAATCTCCCAACAACATGTAAATCCCTAGAGATCAGGAATTCTTTTCTTCACTTAGTTGTGTGTGTTGGCATCCTCAGTTTTTAGTTCAGTGTTTTGTATATAGTAAGTGCTAAATTAACTGGTTGACTGGATTGTCCAGCTCTCACACACGTTCATACATAAAGACATAGAACAAAAGACAAATCAACATTTTAAAAGTACTTTCTATGAGGAGCATACTCTGCTGAGCCCTGGGGGTACTAAGATGAAAGGTGATAATTCCTACTCTTAAGGTTGGTACAATCCTGTAAGGAATGAGAAGTACACAAATAACTGTAGTAGAGGTTAGAATGAAAGAAGGACCCTGGAGCAACCTACCAGAGAGACCATAGTTTGGGCAAATAAGGATTTCCTTTAACTAGGGAGTGGGGGGAGGAATCAAGGAAGGCATCCTAGAGGTGGCAGTGCCTGACCCTTGAAGGAAGAAAAGATTTCAACAGGAAGAGAGGTGGGTAGATTCTGGCTAGAGGGCCAATTGAAGAGATGACTGTGCCATCCCTATGTACACCTATCTGTCCAGATTCAAGTAGCCCTTCCAATCTAAGGGGTGACTATTTCATCATTGTCCCTGTCGTCAGTCAGAGAAATGGCTGTGACATCCCCCATACATTTCTTTGTGAAATGTGGAGCTCACAGCCCCGGAAATCAGGACAAAAGCACCACCCACAGCTCTGGTCCTGAT
This sequence comes from Petaurus breviceps papuanus, assembly GCF_028583685.1. Taxonomy (NCBI): domain Eukaryota; kingdom Metazoa; phylum Chordata; class Mammalia; order Diprotodontia; family Petauridae; genus Petaurus; species Petaurus breviceps. The sequence continues at coordinate 68,725 of NW_027187165.1, forward strand.
GAGTCAGATTCTGCCTCCCACAGGCTCCTCTTGTGTGTGTGTGTTTCTGAGAGCAAGTGTGAGTGTGTGTCTTCTGAATGTCTCTGTGTGTGCATGTGTCTTTCCAAAGCTGTGAGTGTCTTTGGGTATGCATATCTCTGTGCCTGTCTCCCTGACTGCCATGCCTCTAGGTTCTGATCCCTTAAAAACATGGTGTGCCCATAACTTTTGCAGATGACTGATTTTGACTCCCTGGCATTACTGGAATGGGAGAGAGGAGGAGATAAAAAGGGTAAGGCAACCAAGAGTTTCCTTATATTATCAGAACACAAAGCTAGGGACAGAAGGAAACTTTTGGGCCACCTTGTCCAACTCCCTCATTTTACATATGAGAAAACTGAGGCTTGAGGAGATTCACCCAAGGTCAAATAAAAAGCAAGTGGCAGAGCCAGGATTCAAAGCCAAGGTCCTCTGACTAAATCTCTTTCCATTTTAACAGGATCTAGTTGGGGTGACACATTCACCCTTTTCCAGCTAGAACTCCAAGTCATATGCGGAGAACAGACAGGACACCCCAGGCCCTGGGGCATTAGGGGCAGTGATACAGGTAGAAAAGAGAGGGAGGGAAAGGAGGGGGCGGGACAGCTGCCTTCTCAGAACAGGTGTCAGTGAACTCCTGACAGCCACTTAGAACCTCACTGAACACCCTCCTTTGCATGCTCATTTGCGTTGATTTGCATATATTTGCATCCCCCAAATCAATGGAGACGGACTTAATGGTTCCTGCATTTGAGCTGTTGGCAGAGGCTAGAAGGAAGGTCTCCTCTGGGAGAAAAGGGGGTGAACGTGAGGGATGTTGGGGAGGGAGGTTAGGAAAAGGAAGAGAGGGAGAAGGATGAAGTACCCCCCCAGGGGATCTGTTTGTGCAAATTCTGGGGCTCAAGGTGAGGAAAGAAGAGGAAATTCAGTTCCCCTCCCAATAACCCTAGGCAATCAATCAATCAATCATCAAGTATTTATTAAGCACCTACTTTGTGCTAGGCACAGTGCTATGCCCCAGGGTTACAGATATAATGAATGAAACAATCTCTATTTGCAAGAACATACATTCTAACAAGGGAGACAACAGAAATAGAAGGATTATAAGTAAATACAGAATAAATGTGGAGAAGAGATACGAAGGCTTCATGGAGAAGGTTTGAATTGGGTCTTGAGGAAAGAGAAGGATTCTATGAGGAGGAAGTTTAGGCATAGGGAATAGCCAGTATAAAGGCATGGAGATGGGAGATGGGGTGGGGGAGTCCAGTGTCAGCAATAGAGAGAAGGCCACCCCTTGGAGTCAACTACCTGGGTGGTCCCTGTCTCCAAAGGCACAAGGATGGGAGAGAAATTATTGTGGGGTGGGGGAGGGGGGTGTGGAGAGTGGCTGACAGAGAAGGTACCACATAGAGAAGACAGGAAGGGAGAAGGATAGAGGAGGGGGAGAGGGAGGGATACAAGTCAGAAGTGGGTGGAGGGAAGGGTGTATAGGGAAGAACCAGGTTGGGGCAGAAATTAATGATATTTGAATCATCTGGCCTAAGGCAGGGTTAGATAGAGAGGCTAGGGGAAATGGGGTGGGGTAGTAGCCAAGATTAGTCAATATATTTTCCCCCAAAAGAATCGAAAGATTGGGTGGCTTTATTGCTAAGTGCCATCCATTTTCACGCTGTTAGCAGTTGGACCTCGTCTCTTTTGATGTTCTACCACCATCTAGTGGAACTATAGAGGAAAGCAGAAATTCCGCCCAAACATTCTTAATCTCTATTCCCTCCTTCCCAATTTCACTTAGTCTATAAGCCCTGTCCACTGTGACCAGAGGAGTCTGGTTTTGGTCAGAACCAAGCCTAGGAATCTTTTCATGGGATGGCGAATGGGGGAGATATTAACAACCGGCTCTTGGGGGGAGAGGACATATGTTTGACACATTCTTAAATTCAGTCTTCATTATTAATATTTTCTCCATCACTTTCTTAAGTCTACACCATCAACAAAAGAATAAATCAAGCCCCTGGGTCTTTACTTTTGTCGATTTTCAAGGTAAAACTGCCCCCCCCCCACTGAAAAGTTCATTGGCTGGAGCACACCCCTGGGTAGAGTCCACGAAGTAGAACTTGAGGCATGGAAGACACCCTCAGTTTATTGGGTTGGGCAGCACACTGTGGTAGGAAGGCCAAGACCCCAGGCTATCTGGGTATCTGGGTATGTGGCTATCTGGGGAGGCTGACACCCATTAATATCCACCTCAAGGAAGTGGGTCATTTTGGTTGCTTCCTGTTTTTACTAATTATTCTTGTTAACAGACTGATAAGGTCCTTTTAAATTATACTTTAGCATCCAAGAAACTTGAGGGTAACCCTTTGGAGGAGGGGACTAGAAGGTGGCTTGAAAGTCATTTTTGCCTCTACCCCCAACTCCTATTAAAAAATGCTCCTCAAAGTGTCATGTTAGATTTGGAAGGGACCTTAGAGGTGTTATCTGGTTCAATTACTCCATTTTATAGAGGAGGAAATTGAGGCCCCAAAGTGAGGAAGTCACTCACTCAAGGACAAAGGAAGGCTCTTTCACCTCTTACTGAAGCTGAGTAAAGATGAAGTCGTGTCTAAAGGAGTCTCAATGCTCAGAGACTTACAGGTTGTGAGAACTGAAGGGCCCTGTGAAGAAACCACTGTGAAGAAACAGAAAGAGAAACTCAGAGACAGAGGGAAAGCAAGACTCAAGTCCTGCTTTCCTGACTCATAGGCCAGAGCCTTTTCACTCAGGTTGTTGAAATCTGGACTCCCTAAGGGAAACCTGAATCCTGGTCCTTTCAGAACAGCAGCCCCTATTCTTGACAAGGAGCTGAGAAGGAAGAGGGCCTCTTGGTTTTTCCAGAACAATCCTGGACCTGTTTCCTCCTCCCTCCTTCCCTCTTTGAGCTTGGTTAAGTAAGAAAGTTTGAGGTAAAGCTTTAGGATGAGAAGCAGTCACTCCCAAGGAAGACTTAGCCCTCAAGCAGGGGCAGAGGGGCTGCTTCTTCTCCCTTTCCACCTTTCCTGAAGAGATGCCCCCACTCCAGATACCACCTATCTCCTGGGATGAATCACACTGAGAGACAGCCAAATCCAAAAACTAGGTTTGAAAAGTATTTCCCTCTGGCCAGGATTACCAGTCTCCAGTCCCCTTCTTAAGGGTAGAGAGTCCTGAAATGTCTCCATTTTTCCTTATAGGGTGGTAGGGTACACTTTCAACCTGACCCTCTGGCCCATTCCCTGAGGACAAGTTTGAGAAGGCAGGGATGGCAAAATTTAGAGGAAAAGAAGAGGTCCCCTTGCTCAAGGAATTCATGGCTGCCTGTTGCCCTTAAGATAAAATAGAAACCTCTTTGTTTGGCACCAAAAGCCTTTCAAAATCTGGTTGGCACCAATCTTTTTAGACTGAGTAGCCCCTCAAATATTCCCTCCCAGGTGCTCAATGCTCCCTGTACCGAACGTTCCACTTCCTGTCTCTATAGCTTTGCCCGGGCTCTCCCCCATGACTGGAATGTGCTCCTCTTCACCTGCATCCTGAATAATTCTTAGCTTTTCTAAAAGCATCACTCAGGTGCCACCTCCTCCACAAGGCCTTTCCAGATCCCCTCCCCCCTCTTTTGTTTGTGTTATCTCCCTCTCGAAATGACTTTATATTTCCTTATCTACATGCATAGTTTTCCCCAGTAGATTATAAGCTTCTTGAGTTCAGAAACAGTTTTGTTTTTGTCTAGAGTTTTTATCACTGGCATACAGCACAGTGCCTGGTACCTAGCAGACTATTAATAAATGCTTGTTGAATTGAATTGATAAGGGATGAAGAGGCATCTCCCAGAAGACATAATTCTCCAACCTAAAACACTGTCTCCTATCCTCAGACTTGCCCTGTCTGAAGGGTCTTCTCTTCATGGTTTGCCCATCATGGGTGAAGGGTGCAGTGACTTCCCAGCCCACCACTGCTCCCTAGTCTGATTGGCAGTCCCTGAAAGACTATCATTGTCATTAGCTTGATGACAAAGGCTGGATCTCACTCCCCAAGTTCCACCAGCCTCCCTTCCCCTCCCCCAAGGAATCCCTCTTCACAGGCTTGGGAGGGGGGAGGGAGACCAGAATCCTCGAGGCCACATGTGACCTTCTAGGTGCTCAAGTGTGGCCCTTTGACTGAATCCAAACTTCACAGACCAAATCCCCTTGATAAAAGGATTTATTCTGTAAAACTTGGACCCAGTCAAAAGGCTACACCCAAGGACCCAGTCGGCCATACGTGGCCTGGAGGCTGCAATTCCTCACCCCTGACAGCTGATTCTCCAAATGGTGTCTGTTCATTTCACTACCATCAGCCCCAGGTGGACAAAACTCTTCCCCTGCCTCACCACCTGGTTCTGCAGCTGCCTTCTTCCATAAAAGAGTACAAGCCTTTCAGTAGCCCTTCATTTCACATACTGGGCCAAAGCACCAGTTACCTTAACCTAGTTACTGCTCTGGGATTGGCCTGGGGGTGGGGAGTCTGGGGACCACTAGGTCCATGATCACTAAAATAAAATTCAATTCTATAAACATTTATTAAATGCCTACTAGCTACAAGACACTATGCTTCCTACCCTTGAGAAGCTTATAATCTAGGGGCAGAGAAATATAACATGTAAAACAGAGTAAAGGAAATAGAAGCTTTTGAGGAGATAATTATGCTTTATTTGGCCTCAAGCTCAGGTTAGAGCAAGATCCAAGACTGAGATTTTACAGAAAATTGGTATATGGGAGGCTAGTACAAACATGAGATGAATTTATTAATATACAGCACACCAAGCAGGCAAAAATGAAAGCAAACATACACACTATATGGTGCCACACAGGGTCAGGGTCACTCATGTGAGGGAGAGGTTACAGCAGCAAGATCTTGTGGGAGTATCTGCTCAGAGTTCTGGACACAGGGCTGGGGATGGGTTGGGGAAAGTATGGGGAACCTGTGGCCTTGAGGCCGGCCATATGTGGCCCTCTAGGTCCTCAAGTAAAGTCGACAAACTTAACTGAACAATCCATAGGGGGATTCCTGAAGGGTCCCCACCCCTGGGAGGGTGAGAAGTCATACTTTAAAAGTGGCTTGGTTGAAGCAAAGGGTTATCGCTAGATATTGAAGGGGACTTTCTTAATAAGATCCAGGGGCAGCTAGGTGGCACATCGAATAGAGCACAGGTGATGAAGTCAGGAGGACCTGAATTCAAATGTGACCTCAGACACTTAATACTTACTAGCCACGAGACCTTGGGCAAGTCACTTAACCCCAAATGCCCTGCCTTCCCCCCTGTAAAAAAAAAAAAAGAAGGTCCAGATGAGGGTGGGGGTGAAATTCCCCAGAGTTATTTATCAATATCAGACTCAGGTGAAAGAGTTTTCTAATTAGAATTAGATATTGAATGAGGGTTTGAGTTGGTACTGGAGCTCCAAGAGTGGGTGTCTTCACCACTGATACAGAAACCTCATCTAATCAGGATCTGAGGTTATTCACAGGATCAGAATGAGTCCAGGCAATGGAAAAGTGCAGGCTGTCTGTCATTGCCTACATGTTTATGGTCATTAGGACCACTTAGCCTAAGAGGCTCCATATTGAAATCCTATCACTTTTCTCGACAACATCAAATAGTATATATACATATATTTTTTTAATCATGATTATCATGGACTGAAAAAGGGTTTGAAGCCAACTTTCCTTACCTACCCCCCCACAAGTCCCTCAAAGGGGATCATCTAGGAAGAGATGTATATAACAAGGAGGGGGTGAGCACTAGCAACCAGAAGTATTGGAAAATATTCATAGAGGAGATAGAATCTGAATTGAAATTGGAAAGAAACTAAGAGTTCCAAGAGATGGAGGTAAGAAAAAACAGAGCATTTCAAGCATGGGGACAGTCTATGTATGCAAAGACAAGGACATGTGAGCTAGAACAGAGTGAGGGACTTGGAGGCACCAAGACCTGGGATCAAATCTTGACTCAGATACTTACTAGCTATATGACCCTGGTCAGATGACTTACTTTACCTCTCTGGGTTTCAGTTTCCTCATTTGTCAAGTGAAGGGGTTGGACTTCCAAATCCCTCCTAAATCTACACCTATAATCTTATGAATGAATGGCAAGCTGTGGAGGTGCAAGTAAAATGGCTTGACTGGAACACAGAGTGTAAAATGTAGTAATGTTGAATATCTAGAAAGGTAGTCTAGAATCAGATTGGGAAGGGCTTGAAATGCCAAACTAGAGCTTATATTTCATCCTAGGGGGCAATAGGAAATCACTGAATATTTTTGATCAGGGAAGTGACATGGTCAAGTCAGTTATTTAAACTGTGTTTTGGCAGTCATGTGGAAGATGAATTTGAAGAGGGAAGAGACTGGAAACACAAAGACTAATTAGGAAACTATTACCCCCATGCAGGGAGAGGTCCTGTGGGGCTGAATTAGGTGGTGGTAGTTTGAGTGGCTATAAAGGAATTTATATAAGATAATTTGTGGTAGTAAGAATTCACAAGATGTAGCCACTAACTGTATGTGGGGAGGAGGGTGGTGAGGGAGAGAGAAGGATGGAGGATGACTATAAGGTTGAGGTTGTGAACTCAAGTCACTTGAAGGATAGTGGTGACCTCATTAGAAATAGAGAAGTTTTGAGGATGGTCAGATTTAGAAAAGATAACAAGTTCTATTTTGTCAAGAGTTACTTGGAGACTATTTTGACTGTTCTCTCCATATCAGAAAAATGAACCCACCCCTAGACTGGTTCCTTTTGTCTTCTTAACCCTCTTCTAGAGGTTTCCTCTTCCTCTCTCTGTTTCTAGACATTGCAAATAGAAAATATCTTCCCTAACTGGTTCAGTTCAGACAGGATGGGTCTTCCTCGGGACACTGGGTTATATGCCTTGAGGGTCTTTCAATCTGATCCTGGTCTTTCCCATTTGACATGCTAGCAACAGAGTAGTGACACTGTGGTGAAAGGGGCCTGGGTCTATGATTTCTCAGAACCAACTTCCCACTTGGAGCCAGGAGATGTTAATTCTTAGAAGGACCTCTTCCTAGTAATCTCATTTTTTATTTCTTTTCCCTCAAACTCTGTTGGAGTTCCTACAGTGAGCAAGAAATATATATTTCTGGATACACAGACCCATCACCATTCCAGTACAGCTCAGCGCACTTGAAGTATCGTCTTCAATATTTCCATTCCTTACCCCTAATGCCTCACTTTGGTATTGAATCATGGGATGCTTTGAAAAATGTTAGGCCATTGGGAGAGGCAGTCCTCCACCTTGCTATCTTTCCAGTTTCAGCTCAGTAGTGTCTTCTGCAGCTGGGGGAAGAAGCCAAGAAGACTCTTCCATAGAGGTGGTGAAAGAGGGACTTGGGTCTCAGTGGCATTAGATGCTTCTCAGGGATGCTCAAAGACAATAGGTAACAAAGCCAAATGTGATATCCTGGCAAAATACAGGAAGCCAGAAATGAGGTCAGAAAAAGGACCTGGGACCTGAGGAGGAAGATGAGTTACCACTTCTCTGTGAGTCATGAGTTCAGGAGATGGGATGGAAGGTATTATGAACCAGGATAACCCTGGAGTACTTTCCTTTCCAGCTTTGTAGGATGGTTGGTATTTACAGAGCTGGAAAAGTCATGGGGGTACAGGCAACCAGACAAACAATCTTAGGTTAAGATAGCCAGACAGCTGGCCCTTTCAAATATGGAAGCAGAGAGGACTCCAGCTAATCTGATGATCTTAGCCCTTCCAGGACTCTGTGACTCTAGCAGGATCCAGTAGCTGATGCATGGGAAAAGACATCCCCTCCAGCTCCAAGCCCTTGAAAGAACAATTTTTCTAAGAAAGAAATGTAGAATTAAAGAATAGGAGAAGAAGGAGGCACTGGGGCAAGAGGGAACTTCTGGGAAGATTTTAGGTTTAGAAAGTAAGTTCTACCAGCCATTCTCTCATGAATAATTCTGCAGTCTTCATGCAGCTACCTGTGTAAAGGGATCTGGGAATGATTCAAAAGAGAAATGAAATTGATAAAAGCAGGAAGTAGGAAAAACATAGGTCAGAAATGAGAGCTGTTAGCATAGAGCAGTTTAGAAAAAAAATTGAATCCACAATGGAGAATCTCTCTAAAGAAATGAAAAAGAGATGAATAGATTTAGAACACAAAAATACTCAAGTGGAAGAAAATTCAACACAAGACAATCAAAAGACAAAATTTTAAAAGAAAACATGAATTCTATTCAAGTAACAATGAAGATAGGCTGGCGCAGACAATTTAGGGCTCATAGATCCCCCAGAAGAATAAGTTAAACAAAGAAACAAAAAAAAAAACAAATACCATAATGCTAGAAATAATAAAAGAAAATTGTTTGGAATTTCTGAATAGAGAAAACAAAGCATTGATCAAGAAAATCCACAGACTACTGCCAGAAAAGAAAAAAAAATGCTCTTTAAATTCCATAATACATATTGGTTAAATTTTTCTGTTTCCATAGCAAACAACAAATTTTGCAAATGAACAAGAAAATGACCTTCAAATATGAAGAAAAGCAATATCTGGGCAAGGGTGATCATACAATTGGGGGAGAAAGAAACATGAGCTCCTGTTTACAAAACATCAAGAGTAGCCAGGCTCATCCTATTTATCACTACCAGGACCCCTAGTATAAGAAAATTACCTCACTGGCCATGTACTAAAGGGTCTTCACAAGAGCAGTGTCTGGAGCCAAGGGCTGGTGTACCAGAGAGGGGCGCTAGGCACTTTGCCCTTGAAACCTCTAGGGGCCTTAAAGACCTTGTCTCTGGGTCTAAATAGCATGGAAAACTTAGAATCTAAGTCATAGTCTAAGTCTATGGGGCTTTTCAAATATAAAGCACAAAGGCTGGCATAGTCACTGCTGCAAGGCTGATGCCATTGTCTGGGGTCAAGGATAAGAGCATTCCAGCACCAGGAAAGTGATTACGGTCAGAGCTTGACTCACTATGCCCCTTTCTGTGCCAACCCCTACTTAAACCACCCCTCTGGAAAATCATAAAGGATATGACAAGAACTGAGAGACTCTAAACCCCCAACCACTGACTCCCATTTAGGGGCATTGACATTCGCCACAATATCCCATCTAGGTTCCCCAACCCTGCCCAAGCTCTCAACTCATTATTTCAGTCACCTGATCAAATTCCCCCTGTCTCTAACCCAAAGGATTCTCAGTTCCTCAAGGCCCCTGCCTCTAGCCTCCCTAGATCTTCCAGGCTATTCAGCAGAATCTGTGCCTAGGGAAGTTATCAGATCAAATACTTAGCAGCTCTCGAGGGGCTTGAAGTAGGATAGGCAAAGTGGGAAGAAAGAGAATTTAATTGTCATTATCATTCCTCACATCCACATGTCCAAAACTGACTTCTTTATCTTTGCTCCACCCCCAGCCTCCTCTCTTCTTAATTTTCGGATTATTGTAGAGGGCACCACCATCCTTCCAGTGAACCAGGTTTGCAACCTAGCTGTCATCCTGGATCCCTCACTCTCAGCTCCATATCCAGTATTTCCAAATCCTATTGATTCTACCTTCTCTCCTCTGACAATGCCCACCCTGGTGAAGGCCTTTACCTCACCCCTTCACTACTACAGTAGTGGTCTCCCTACCTCAGCTCTCTCCCAACTCTAGTTCATTCTCCACTCAGCCATCAGAATGATCTTCCTAAAGCCCAAGTCTGACTATGTCACACCCCACCCCTCCATTCCCATCATGGGGGTGGGGGAGTGGGGCTTAGGGCTCTGACATGCCCCTTCTCTCTGGGAGAAACAGGGCCCGGAGAATTATATCCCTTTTCCAAAGAAGCAAAGTCCCTGAAGGACCCTTCTCTAGGGGCACCACCACTTATCCCTAGCTGCCTAGGAACAGTGCTGCCCTTCTGTCTAGGACTACAACTAGCTATTCTCTGAAAGGTGGTCCCTGCCTGCTTCTTACTTAGGGAATAAACTTCTAGGACCCAGAGACGTCTTCCCTTTCTCTCCCCAGGATACCCCTGGGAGAGGAATGGCATTTCATTTTGCTTTTGTTTCTCCTCTTCCTTTTGCCCAGGATGCCACCACAGCCCTCTAAAGAACAGAGATTTTGTGGTTCCCAGATCCTAGCTGCTCCTAGATAGTGATAACAGCGTCTTCAACTGCTTTTGAGCATCAAGTGAGAAAGGACTGGGGATGTAGGGAGAGGAAGCAATGGACTTTGGGGAACAATTCTTTGTGCTTGAGGAAAATTGCTCTCAGTCCCAGCAAAGGGATGGGAGAGAACAGCTCATATGTAATCTATTTCTTGTTGCCCTCCCCACCACAGAAGCTTCTCCAAGAAAGGACTCTGTCCCTGCAGATTGCTTATTTCACCCAGGCCAATGGGAGCAATGGCTCCACATGTCCCTATTTGTGCAAGAAAGACTGGAGATCATGAGGAAGGGTAGGGCAGAATGAGACCATGGAGGGTCAGCACAGAGACAGAGCATTGGTGAGTAGGCTGAAGGAGGTGAGGGAGTAACCAGGAATATTGTGGCAATGGAGTGACTCTATACAAGAATGGTGGGGGATGACAATGTCAGGGGAGGAATTTCAAGCAGGGAATAAGAGTCCTGCAGTGATAAGCCTAATAGGAGAGATGAGGCACAGGGACATGACAGGAACCCAACTAAATGAAAGGCAGTCATAGGTTGATTGGATATAGCTAAATGAAGAGGTTAAATGAGATGCAGTGGGGGTATGTAACAGGATAAAAGGGCATTATGGGATTATAGGGTGTAGGTATATCTGGATGACAGTATATAATGAAATGACAGTATGATGGTTGTCTGTGATAGAAGCTTCATACTTAAGTAGGTCGCGAATAGAGCATTGTAGTTTTCAGCCCCTATGGTGAGTGGGGTTATAGCAATAACAAGAGTCACAGGGGACCCACAGCATAAACCTATGGGCAGGAGATCTGAGAAAACAGGAAAATCCCCTCTCCCATCACTTGACCCCTTTCCCTGTTGGCTAATTTTTATTCCTTTTATTCAGAAAAACATATGTGACTGGTTATAAAAGCCATTAGCTCAATGGACCCCCAGACAATACATCTTCCCCTGGGAGAGGCAGGAATAAGGGAGTTGGAAAAGACTGGGCTTGGGGTTTGGTTGTTGCTGGCTTCCAGCCTCCACTTCCTGGGGGCCCTTTACCATGGTTGAGTCAGCTTTGAATTGTGGTGGCTCCCTGAGAAACACTGATGAAAGTAGCCTGGAGAAGCGATAGCTTTGCCATGGCAATGACCCTGAAGTGGAGTCCCTCTCCTGCCACAAGTTTCCTTTTGACAACCCTGCTCACCCCTCCTACCACTGGCAGACCTGAGTTTCTTATCCCTGGATAATCTTAGAGATCTGCCCCCAGATAAAACACTTTTCTTTATTTGGAGCAGCTCAGTCCCACACCCCTGAGTCCCAGGTAACCCTCATAACTCCTGAGCTGTAACTGATTCAGAATTTCCAACCATGGTGGGCCTTCACTCTAGTGCTACCCAACCTTCCTCCTCCCCTCCCAACATACAGCATAGGGAATTATAATTAAGCCCCCTGCCCACTCATTTCTAGCTAAACACCCTGGAAGGCACAAATGAGGATCTGTTCATTTGGTAAGGGAATGAGAATACTTGAATTATGAGATACCCTTGATTCCCAATCTCCTATCTCAGACCAAGTCACTCAAGGGAGGTTGAAAGAGGGCAGTGTTGACCCTTTTGTCTTTTTCCTCCTAATCTCTTAGGGCAAAACCCCAGAGTCAGGGCTGGCAGTCCCCAGTCTTAAACTCACAAATATATCTACCTCAGCCTCAGCCTGAGCAGCCTTTCTGCTATTGTCCCTTTCAGCGCCTTTTTTTTCTGGCCCTGACCTTGATTCTGTCTCTTTTTCCTAAGCCTTTTTTTTTTTCTGGCCCTGACCTTGATTCTGTCTCTTTTTCCTAACTCTCACTTTCTCTGCCCCTGACCTTGGGAGAAGTGGGGAAATTTGGGCTGGGTTGGAGGAGAAGGCATTTAATAGTTGCATTCCTTTCTATGTTGCATGTTGACGTGTGTGATTCTCATATCTCAATGAACCTTTTCAGTGTTAGCAGCTTCTGAGTTTGTGTGCATAGGAAAGGGGTGGGGTAGAGATGTGTGTGTGTGTGGAGTTGTAAGTGAAGGAGAAATCTTTAGTCTTGGTCTTTGAGGCTTCACATGGACCTTAGAGTGTCAGGCTTGGGTTCAAATACCCCTCCCCTTCCCATCTCCAAAAGCACTGCATTCCAAGTGGAGAAGAAAATAAAAGGGAAAGAGAGATACACAGATTGAGACACAGAGTCGGAGAGAGATAGAAAAGACAGATACAGAAACAGACAGAGATAGAAGTGGGGTTGAAGTCCCTGATAAGTCTTCTGTGGAAGGAAGTTAGGTTTGCCATCATTGCACAGGTTCCCTCTTCATAGCTCCTCCCTGATCCCCTAGGCCTCCTCTTCAAGCCCTCGCCTTGGCCCTAGCACTCTGAAGAAATAAGCCTTGGCCTCACCCTTCTGCACCCTCCATACTGGGGCTGTCTTCCCAGCCATAAAAAAGTAGATCACTCCTTTTTCTACCTCTATCTGGGGATGGAGGAAGGAAGAGGAGGGTTTCTGGCAACAGCCATAGGTTCCCATCTGTTGAGATACTTTGACCTTCTTGAGGCCCTGTGTTCTGTTTTGTACATGCTGTGATAGCAGACTCTACCAGGCTGAACGTGGAGACCTCTCCTCAATAACTTCAGTTTTCAATTCTAGGCCTCCAAGGGAGGAGAGTTAGCATGGTTTCTATGGTTAGTTAAAAGAAGGCTCCCACATTTCCCACTTCTTCCCCAGAATCAGGGCCTCTCCATTATATAATCCATGGGTCTTCTGTTTAGGTGACTTACAAACTTAGATTTCCCATTACAAGCCAGAAAGGTCATCATTAGCCCTCAGGGACTGAGAACATGAGGATTCTATGCTGGAATTCCTGGGGGGAAAGAGCCCTTTCTCATTCTAGTACAGTGGGAACAGAACTAGTTCGGGACTCAAAAGTCCTGGGTTCAAATCCTGCCTGAGATTCTTACTGTCACTTAATTTTTCTGGACCTCAGTTTTGGCATCTGTAAAATAACAGAATAAGACTAGATGGTTTCAGAAATTCCTTCCAGCTGTAGAGCTGTAATCCTAAAATCAGACTTCCACTCTAGAATGAGAGCATAAGGGGCATAGAGGAAAAAGAGCGCATCTTTCAGGGAGGGTTGGCATAGGGCTATTTTCAGCTACAGAGGGCATCAGAGTTTGCTCAGCAATCCACATCCCCCCCTTAGTTGAAGCACCAGTGAATGGGTCAGGGGTGAGAGTGGGTGGGAATGATGCCAGGGTAGCTTCCATGAAGAAGTGATGAAGCGGGTAGGAAATGGAAGCATGAGCCAGAATGTTTGATCTTAGGAGGGCTCCCTGCATCCTTCCAGTGATTCAAGGACCCCCAAATCTGAGGGAAGTATCAGGGAAGGGAAGGACAACTCTTCTGGGCCTGCATCTGGGCTCCCCATTTCCTATTACCCAGATCCCCCATAGACTGAGGTGTTCCAAGGAGACCCGGTCAGGGGAAAAAAACCACCTCCAACAGCACCTTCTTGGTGGAGGGAAGTCTTGTGAGCCTCCGACTATCTCTCTTGGGTGTCACATAGTGGGACTCAGGAGGCAGGGCGGGGTGAGGCTGGGGGAGTTAAACTCAGGGGGTTGGGTAACGGTTCTGCAACTTCTCCCTTTGAGTACTTGCACAAGGGGCGCCTGCGGAAGGCGGAGTGGAGAGCCCTTCAGGGGCGGGGACAACACAGGTGGTGGGAGGGCTGGGGCGGGCCGAAGCACTGGGGACTCGGGCTTGGAGCTTCAAGACGAAAGGCTGCTACAGCGCCCTGTGAATGGAGCTGAGCGGATTGCCGCGGATTGAGGTGAGGACCTGTTGCCTCTACTCCCTTGACCCGATCTTTCTCTCTCTCTCTCTCTTCGTCCCTTTCAAGAGTTCCCTACCACCCTAGCCCTCTTGCACGGGCTCCTTCTTTCTAAGATCTCAAAGCGTGATCTCAGGAGCAAGGCACCCCTCTCCGCCTCCTGCAAGTTCTTCTCTCCCGCCCCCCGACAGTTGACCCGCCCCTCCTTTCTCAAGACCGGACTCTGCCCTCTCCTCGCCCTTTCCCATGCCTCTGTTTTCCCTGCTCCGCCCTCCCCCCACCATTGGCAATCTCGCCCCCATTCTGACCACTTGGTTTCCAGTCTTGTGCCAGGCAAGGGACTGAGTCACAAGGGAGAGGGGGAGCTTGAGTCAGTGTCCAGCAATCTCCACTAGGGGTGGTCACCCTTGGCATGGGGACTAAAAGTGGAGCAGGGGAGAGTCGAGACAAAGGGAGGAATAGCGATGGACAAAAACCAGAGATAAAGCCTGAGGAATGCACAGAGGCCACAGGCATGAAGGAAAGTGTTCATTTCACTTTGAGAGTGGGCCTGGGATGTGCCAAATGGGATGAGGGGAGATATCCCACAGATTCCTACACAGAGAGGATAGTGGGACTGACACAAAGTCAACCCCACCATCACCCTCTACTTTCTTTCTTTCCCTGGCCCAGCCCTGACATGTCCGAGTTCTCTGCCCAGCCTGGCCGGGGCAGGATGTGGGGGCGGCTCTTTGGTGAAGGGACAGGAAGGAAGTCTGAGTGGAGACAATAGGTGGAAGGGGAGGAGGAACTGGAAACTGGACAGCAGTGTTTTGGGTTAGAGCTGCAGAGACTGGTGGGAATGGTCTCTTCCATTCCTGCCTCCTCCTGATCGAGACTAGGCAGATCACTCTCCGTTCTGCCCCACCCTGATTATGTTGACCCTTCCCCTTCCTCTCCCCTGGTTCCAGGCTGCTGCTCTTGGACCAGCTACCTCATCTCGTGGCCCTCAGTGACCCCAGCCCCCTCCTGTGACCTTGGTCCCTTTCCTCACTCCACAGTGGCTTTCTAGGGTTCTAGGTATCTGTGGTGTAATGGAAAGAACACTGAACCGTGAGTCAAAGACACCTGGGTTCTGGCTCTGGCTCTACCACCTATTGGATATGTGATCTTGGGCAAGTCACTTAATCTATTTGGGCCTTCCTTTCCTCATTTGTAAAACAAGGGGTTTGGGCCAGATCTCTGAAGTTCCTTCAAGCTCTGACAGTCTGTAAGCTCTGTGTTTCCACATTCCGTGTGTCTGTGTCCCTGTAACTTTGCCCGGTTGTGGTTGGGGGAGGCTTGTGGGATTTGAATTAGGCCTCTTCTACCCCAAAGCTGAGAAGGGTATGTGAAGCTTAACTTGAGCCCTGTCCACCATCCCCACCTCCACCCTCTCTTTTCCAGACAATGGCCTGAACCCTCATGGAGTCACCCAGGGACCTGGACATTGAGGTCTGGCTGGCAGGAGTACATCTGGAGCGGTACGCAGATACATTCCGGAGGCACGGTGTACCCACTGTGGCTGCTGCTCAAAGCCTGGGCCACGAGGAACTTCGTCGAATGGGCATCTGGGCCACAGGTCATCGCAAACGGATTCTTCGCCTGCTTCAGGGGGCCACTGTGGAGGTCCCTACAGACACCCCACTGGACACCACCATGGATCAACCCCCAAGCCCAGATCCTCAAGTGCTCCCCACCAAACCAGTGCCCAAACCAAGGACTGTGTTTACTTTTTTTGGCACCACCCCTGCTGAATCAGTCCCACCTCCCTTGTTGAACCCTCCTACCGAGACCCCTCCAGTGACTCAGGAAGAAGATACTAGCCTAATAGTCCAAGATGAGGAGAGCATGGTTCCCAGGGGCTCAGAGAAGCCAGGGAGCCCAGGGTCTTCCCTAAGCACTCCTCAGTCCCCCTTTTCCCCCTCCCTCCCTTCAGATCAGCCTCCCATCCTGGACAGGATGACCATGATGCCCAATGATATCTACTTTGGGCTAGACCTTGGAAGGGGAGCACAACCAGGAGCTCAGGAAATGTGAGTGGGTTAGCATTCTGGGGATCTATGGTAGGGGAGGGAGAAATAAGGGGGAGGAGAGAAGGCAAAGCACTCTGTCTTTCTTGTCTCCCTCTTTCCTCCCTGTGTTACAAGTTTCCTTCTGTCCTCAGCACTCCAGACTGCTCCCTGGCTGATCCTCCTACTCCCATCCCTACTTCCAGACCCACAGGAGGCACAGGTCAGTAGAGGACCATATGGAGGGTGAGGGGAGTGGATGGTAGCATTATTAGAGGTGGGGGTTCACTATAGGCATCTTACCATTTGATATGTCTCCCCATCCCCGATTTCACCAAACTCCAGTACATATCATGGACCCCAGCAGCCTGTACTATGGTGTGCAGCCTGTTTCAGTCCCTGGGACTCCCAAAGGAAGGAAGACAAGGGTTGTCAGTCAGTCAGCAGTTGAACCCAGGTAGGTACTTTGGGTACATGAAAGGTAAGATATAGAGGAGATGTAGAGAGGAATACTGTGGTGAGATTTAGAAGGATCATAAAGGAGATTTTAGAACAGGTAATGATGGAGAGGAATATAAGTCACGAGGGGAAGAGATGGAGTGAGTTGAATCAGCTGTTTCACATCTCTCCTCTACTTTCTCTAGGCCAAGCAGCCATGAACCAGAAGGGGGAGAGGATTGTGGCTATGCCAGTCTGGAGCTTCCTGGGGACTCCACCCATTTGATGCCCATCATGGATTCCGAAGAGCCAGGCGATGATCTTATCTCCCCCTATGCCAGCTTCACCTCACTAGCCGATCCCCCCACACCTCTGCTCAGTGGCTGGTTGGACAAGCTCTCGCCTCAGGGGTGTGATTGGAAGGGGGTGATGTGGGGGACTTTGGAAAGAAAAAAAAAGCAGGGAGGAATGTGAAAAGGGGAGGGACGCCATAGGAGGGGTGAAGTAGCTTCTAGGAAGAGTGAATGCAAAGTGTTGGTGTTAATAAAATGACTTGGGAAGGAGACAGTCTATCCCGCTAACCCTAAGAAAAACCCTTCCCTTCCCCTTCATTAGAGAGTAACTTCCTGCTGCCTACCTTGGGCCCTGGAAAACTGATCCCTCTCTTCTCCCTTCCCCCAGGAATTATGTCTTTCAGAGGCGATTTGTCAGGTTCAATGGAAAAAAGCTGATGTATTATGGAAGTGACAAGGTGGGTTTGCATGTCTGTGGAGGGTAGGAATAGAGTACAAAGAGGGTAGGAAGGTCAAGGAGGAATGCTATGTTATTAAGGGATCTGAAATTTGGGAAGGAATCTGAGAGGAAGGAAATGAGGGTCTTAAGGGGAAATAGGGTGAGGAGAGGAGTCTTCCTGGGGTGGCAAGACCTGTTGATTTCTCCCCAGGACACCTTCCCTAAGGGAGTTATCCCATTGACTGTCATTGAGATGGTCCGAAGCTGCAAGGATTGCAAGTTCCAAGTCATCACTAGCCAAAGGGTGTTTGTGTTTCGAGCTGAGAGCGAAGGTGAGAGGAGGGGCAGCCTGGGGTAAGAGGTCGACAGGTAGACTCACTGCCATCCAAGTCCATTCAATCCAAAAAGCATTTATTAAAGATATACCATGTGCAAGTTTTGAGAGGTAGCATGGCAGAGTGGAAGCCTGGCCTTGTCATGAAGAAATCTGGCTACAAGTCCTGCCTCTGACAGGCTGTGTGATCATGAGACAGTGATGAACCTCTCAGTGCTCCAGGAAATTCTCTGACTATAAGTTGTAGATGATTTGTTGACTTCATCTGTGGAGAGCATTTCCACACCAAGAGTTCCTTACATTTATGAAGTCCCAGGTCTGACAAGAAAAAAAAAAGACTGAATCACAGGGCCAGGTATTTATGATACAAAAACGAAAAACAGCCTTTGACTTCAAAGAACTTATGTTCTACCGATCATTATGGCATGTAAACATAAGTAAATACAAGATAATATGAGAAAGGAAACAGCAATTACAAATAAGAAAGGAAATAGCAATAACAAGTAAGGGTATCAGGAAGTACACTAGATGACTCGAGACTTGATGGGAGATAGGATTTCCAGAGGGGAAGGTGAGAAGAGACAGCATTCCAGGCAATGAGGACAGCCTGGGCAGAGGAATGGATGGAAATGGGAAATGGTATATGAAACGAAGGGAACAAGAATATAGGACACTTTGGATAGAACACAGAGTATGCGAAGCAGAGGAATACAAAGTAAATCTGGAAAGGTAGGCTGGAACCAGATTGTGAAGGGCTTTAAAGGACAAAACGAGGAGTTTGTATTTTATTCTAGGGGCAATAGGGAGCCATTGGAAATTCTTGAGCTGGGAAGTGACATAATCAAAATTACGCCTGAGAAATATTATTTTGGCAGCTGTGTGGAGGATGGATTGCAAAGGTTAGAGATAGAGCAGGGAGAAGACTCTTGCAATAGTCCTGCCCCGAGATGACAAGGAATGGAACTAGGTAGTTTGAATGAAGAAAAGGGCAGAGATACAAAAGATATTGTGATAGTAGAATTGACAAGATGTGGCCACTGACTGTATGTGGGCAGGGGACTGATGAGGAAGAGAGAAAGGTTGAGGATAAGTCTGAAGCTGAGGTTATAAACCTGGGTGACTGAAAGGGTGGTGATACACTCAATGGAAGCAGAAAATTGGGGGGAGGAACAAGTATAGAAACAATGAATTCTATTGTGACCATGTTGTGTTTGAGGTGCCTTAAAACTCTCAGGTGGAGATGTCCATATATTGCTTCAAAATGCCCTTCCAGAGGGTGGTCACATCAGTCACAAGCCCAGCCCCACTATTCTTCTGGACATTATCTGCGTAGTCCTCATTCCATGATTCAGCCTCTCCAATACTCATCCTCATTTGACTTCAGTTCAGAGGGACAGCTGGTGCTCCACACTGCAGTGTCGACTAAAGGAGCAGCGGCTTCTAGGCAACCCCCGGCCTCCTCATCCACCACGGCCTCTCCGCACAGGGACCCTAGAGCTTCGGGGGCACAAAGCTAAAGTGTTTGCAGCTCTGAGCCCTGGGGAGCTAGGACTGTACAAGAGTGAGCAGGTAAAGGGGAAGATGGGATGGGACCCGTGGTGGTACAGGCTGGATGGAACCCTTAAGGAGGGCACTGTCCTCCAGCTCCTGACCTCTAGATGGATCCCTGATACTTCTTCCTCCACTCTCCACCTCTTCAGTCCTTTTCTCTGGGCATTGGAATTTGTTTCATTGAGCTTCGGGGCTGCAGTGTCCGGGAGAACAAGAATCGAAGCTTTGACCTTCTCACACCCCATCGATGCTTCAGGTGGGGAGCGAAGGGTTGAATAGAGGATGGGACCTTCAGATAGGGGTGCAGAAGCTAGGATTCAGGGAGTCTTTGGCTTTCTGAATAATTCAGAAATGGGACTTCCTGGTGAAAAGACTTGGGAAATTAGTGAGAGGGATCGGTTTCATGTTAGAAGGGTGTCTAAGGGGGCTTATAGATTCTCAGAATTAGAGGGTGCTACATCAAAAGCTATATAGTCCAATCCCTATCTGATTTAGCATCCGAAGATATATCCAACAGGTAACCATCCACTAAAGCTATTTAGTGAGGGAGAGCTTACCACCTCCAAGGCCATCCAATCTTTTTGGTTAGCTCGTGATGAAATTTCTAATAGCTGCCTTCAGGGAGCAAGTGGAAGCAGGAGGGTCTGAGGGTGGATCTTTAGGAAGGTACAATGTGGGTCCTGATGAACTGGCTCACATATACCCCCCAGCTTCACAGCAGAGTCAGCCTGTACTCGCCAGGTCTGGGCATCTGCACTGCAGGAGGCCATTACTGAGACTCTGTCTGACTATGAGGTGGCTGAAAAAATCTGGTCCAACCGAGCAAACCGACAGTGTGCGGACTGTGGAGCAGCTCGTCCTGACTGGGCTTCAATCAACCTGGGAGTGGTCATCTGCAAGCATTGTGCAGGTGGGAAATGCTGGGCCCAGGGATAGAAAGGCTGAGAGATCAAGGCAGAAGTGGAGAGGGGAGGTATTGAGGATGGGGAGGGCAGTAGGAGCTCCATCTCCAAGGCTGGTAATGTTTAAACCAGCCACTTTCCTATAGGACAGCATCGGGCTCTGGGCTCTGGGGTGTCTAAGGTTCAGAGTCTGAAACTGGACACAAGCATCTGGAGCAATGAGATTGTTCAGGTAAAGGCAGCTGGTGAAGAAGTTGAAAGCAGAGGTGGTTGAAGATGTTGGGTGACCCAAGGGAGGGGGTCTGAAAAAAAACCCAACAAAAAGGACTTAGGGTATCCCAGGGAGCTGGAGATCCGAGAAAACGGGCCCCTGTTAGAACCAGTCACTGCAGCTCCTTCTATCTCCTCCTCATCTGTCAGCTTTTCCTCATTCTGGGCAATGATGGAGCCAATCGGTTCTGGATAAAGGCACTGCCCCCAGGAGGAGGGCTGCATCCAGATACTCCTCCTGGCCCCCGTGGGGACTTCATCTCCCGCAAATACCGGCTTGGCCTCTTTCGAGCACCCCATCCTCAGTACCCTGACCACAGTCAGCTGCTGCAGGTAGGAGGGGTAGGGAGGATGGAAGGGGTCAACTTGAGGAGGGTCCCTTAGACTCTCTGGGTTGGAGAGGGGGTGATAGCTACAGTGGGAAGGGATTGATGGCTGCTCCCTCCTTCATCCAGGCACTGTGTACAGCTGTGATGGGACCCAACTTGTTGAAAAACATGATTCAGCTCTTCTCATATGAGGAACCTTGCTCTGAAGGCAGTTTCTCTAATTTCCCGCTAGGTAATCCATTTCTAATCCCTACTTCCAGCCCTCTAGGTCAAGGTCCCTTGTGTTTCTCTAGCCTTGACATATCCTCTCAAGCTCTCCCAGGACTGCCTGTAAATTCTCTCAGGCCTGGATCCTTTCTTTATAATCCCATTTGGTCTCTTCCTAACACAGGAAAATCTGGAGTTTAAATAATGGTCAATTTTATGTAGGCTTCATCCATGCAGAGTTCAGTGGCAGGGGGCTCAAGGGAGAAGTGAATGGAACTTAGCACCCCACCAGCCCCACCAGCCCCACCTCACATTCTACCCTCCATCCCAGACTTCAGCTGGGTGGGTGGGAAACTGAAGAATCTGAGACATGCTCCCATTATGATTGGAGCTAGGTTAATTTAGGTTCACACTGTCTGCACTGACCTCCTGACCTAATCTCTCCCCTCACCCCTTCCAATGTTATCCTTTAGACTCATCCCCTGGTGTGTACAATGAAGTCCTAGTGCCTTCTGTACTAAGTGGCTTTTTGTACTGCAGCCCAGTCAGCAGCAAACCTGGACCTCCACCTCACCGCCGGGGCCGGGATGGTGAGGAAGGGGGACCTTGGCAGAAGAGTTGGGGGGAGAGCAGAAGTGGTTATGGAGGTGGGATTGGGGCTTGTGAACACTTAATGCTGATGGGAAAGGGTCTGTACTGGGAAGGTTTATAAAGAAATGTTTAGAATGTAGGATGCTGCCTGATGTATGGTGTCCCCCCATTTTTGCAGCACCCCCCAGGCTGTGGTGTGTGTTGGGTGCAGCCCTGGAGATGTTTTCATCCGAGACCAGCCCAGAGCCAATCAGTCTGATCCAGCCTCAGGATGTGGTGTGTCTGGGGGTAAGCCCCCCACCAGTTGATCCAGGGGATCTTGACAGGTAGCCCTCTGAGTACTTTCATAGTCTTTTCTTCCTTACCCCCCTCCCATCTTATAGCTCCTTCCTCTTCTCTGTAATTCTCCCTGCTTCATTCCCCCAACTCTGTGCCCCTAGGTTCCCATTCTCCTTTGAACTCATTCTGACTGGAGAAAGGGTCCAATACTTTGGGGCTGATGGAGCTGATAGTCTGGAGGCCTGGACCAGAGCAGTGGGCAAGGTGAATCAGAGCTGGGAGTTCCTTCATGATACACCATTACCTTTCACAACTACTCCTTCCCCACCTCCAGTACCTCAGAGATCCATGTGCCTTGGGCTCCCAAGCCTAGGCCTGTGGCATTCCCAAAGATGACATGGTTAAGTCCCACTAACACCCCCACAATAGCACCCCTTCTTTCTCTGTTCCCAGATAAACTAATTGATTTTTCCATTTCTTTCTTTCTCTCCCATGATTTTTCTTCATTTTTCCTTGTACTTCTCTGTCTCTCCCATCTTTTCTCTTTTTCCTCATCTCTTCATGTTTCAACTGATGTCTTACTCTTTGTCTTTCTATGTCTCTACTTTCCCTTCACCTACAGTGGTTCTCTCCACTAAGCTGTCACCAGCTCCTGGGCCCTGGCCTGCTGAGGCTAGGCCGTTTACGGTTGCGGTCCCCCTCTCAGACTGCAATGACCCAAGGCCTTTGGCTGTCTGCCTTTGGCCTCCTCCGAGGTGACCACTTATTCCTGTGCCCAGCACCAGGCCCCGGATCCCCAGCCCCTGAGGACACCGTGCACCTTCGAAGACTACAAGAGATCAGTGAGCTAGGGGTGGGCGGTATAGACAGGGAGTGGGAGTGGAAATGGGGAATTGGGTGGGGGGAGGGGAGGGACTAGAGGAAATGCCCTAATCTCTCCTTTGAGGGTCACTTAGAGGTCATAAGGGGTCTCTCCTCACTCTTCTCCCTACCTCTTCTAGGTGTGGTATCTGCTAGCGACAGCCCCGATAAGAAAGACCATCTGGTCCTGGTAGAAACAGGAAGGTAAGAGCCCTTGAGGAGCCGGTCTTGCCTACCCCACCCCCAGCACTGGCTGTCCCTCTCTAGCACCGTGACCACATCTTGTGGCTTTGCTTCTGATGACAGTGCCTTGCTCCCTTTCCACATTTGGCCTCCTCTTCAGCTCTGGAGCCAGATCAGATTGAGGTGTTCCTGCCCTCTACTGGTAGTTGTAGGACTCTAGTGTAAAAATGAGCTGTCCAAAAATGGATTGGCCTGTCATAGGAAGCAGTCACTTCCTTATTACTGGAGCTTACATTACTGTAGACATGAATTATCATTTGTCAGGGATATCATTGGGAGAGGGGGTCTTGCTCAGCATAGATGGGCACCAAGGCCCCTTCCCATCGTGAGATTCTAAAATTCTTTGGCAACTTGGCTCAGTAGCTTCACACTACCCCTGTCATACTGTACCTGTCCCCTTTCACCTGGCTCTGACCAGGTCTTCTTGGGTCTCAGGACCCTGTATCTGCAGGGCGAGGGACGTATAGACTTTGCTGGTTGGAGTAGTGCCATTGGAGGAGCAGCTGGTGGGGGGGGCACAGCGCTGCAAGGGCAGCAGATGAGTCGAGGAGACATTCCCATCATCGTGGATGCCTGCATCAGCTTTGTCACTCAGCATGGTGAGAAGGGACAGAGGGGAGCAGGAGACAGCACAGGGAGCAGTTCTATAGAACCGAGGAGGGAAACATCCTTGGCAATGAGGCTCTGTTAACTTCATCCAGTGCCATGAGGAAGAGAGCATTATCTAAGGGGCATGGAGGATTAAGGGTGGGTGCTGGGCATGCCGAGGATAGAAAATAGTTGAGGAATGAAGACTAGCAACTTTGAGATGTGAGAAAAAATAATGGAGGGTGACAAGGAGCAATGGACTGTGATGAGTGGTGTCTGTAGGTCTACGTTTGGAGGGTGTATATAGGAAGGGGGGTGCTCGGGCACGAAGTCTCCGGCTCCTGGCTGAGTTCCGGCAGGATGCACGGTCAGTGAAGCTCCGACCAGGAGAGCACTTTGTGGAAGACGTAACAGATACACTTAAACGCTTCTTCCGGGAGCTGGATGACCCTGTTACTTCTGCACGCTTGTTACCCCGATGGAGGGAGGCTGCAGGTAACTCCAAAGACCTCCTAGGAATTTGCCGCAATCAATTCGAACCTATCGAGGTTCAGCCCTCTTCTCATTAATCCTTCAACTTTTTCATCTGGGGGTGGGAATGGGGAGGTCATCCAAGTGTATAACTAGGAAGTGGCCTTAGTCATCCTTAGTTGTATCTGAACCCTGGTATAGAGGAGTTTATGCTCTGGAGTGCCCCTAACCCCATCTCTTCCTTATCTAATCCCCTGCCTCTAACTCTACCCTCTGTCTTCCAACCTTTGCCCTCCCCAATCCTCATCCTATTCCTGTTTTCAGAGTTACCCCAGAAGTCTCAGAGACTAGAGCGGTACAAGGAGGTGATTGGATGCCTGCCCAAGGTCAACCACAGGACACTGTCCACCCTCATTGGTCACCTCTACCGGTCAGTCTAGCCCAGAGGTTCCCAAACTTATTTGGCCTGCTGCCCCTCCCCCTTTTAAAATTACTTAGTGCCCCCTTGGATTAACCCTTTGATGGTTTTTAAAAAAAATATTGCATCATTTCAAAAAATGTAAAATACATATATTTTTAAAAAGATGCATCTTAAATTTAACAATTTATTGTAAATTTGTGGGTTTCTTCCTGCATTGAAATTTTGATGATGCAAACGGATAGTATTGTATTGAAAACAAGTCATTGTATACACATATTCCTGAATGCTGGACTTCCTGACAATGCCTGACACACTTGCCTGCCAATACTTGCTTATAAGTCCTGTTGGTGAACTTGACCACTAATCAGTTATAACTTACATTTTGTGTGATTATTTGGAAAATAATGTAATCAGTATGATTTTAACTCTAATACATGACAAATGAAACTTCTTATTCTTTCACTGCCCCCTTATTTTTATTCAATGCCCCCCTATTGCATCTGAGGCTACTACCCCCAAGGGGAAGTATTCCCCACTTTTGGAACCTATGGTAGCCCAATAGTCTTTCATCTCCTAAGCTGACCCTGCAATGTTTTTAACTCATTGCCCATAATAGTCTCCTAAAGGATTCCTGACATTGACTTCAGTCTGCAATTGGACCATGTTAGTGTCCACATTCCATAACTCTCATACCTCTCTCTCAGGGTACAGAAATGTGCAAGTCTGAACCAGATGTGTACCCGGAACCTGGCCCTATTATTTGCACCAAGTGTGTTCCAGACAGATGGGCGAGGGGAGCATGAGGTTCGGGTGCTGCAGGAACTCATAGACAACTACGTATCTGTCTTTGATGTAAGGCCCTTCCCAACTCCAGCGATTCTTTAATCCATTGCACATCCTGAATCTCAATTCCTTTCAATCCTTCTCCCCTTTACCAGCCCTCAGTATCAACAGCCTGAACTCCCCTACATCAGGAGCCATCTCTTTTCTCCCTCCCTGAGGCCTGTAAAGCCTTCCTCCTAAGACCAGCTCTGTGACCATGCTGTTGTGACTGTGTCACTCTGGCCTTGTTTCTTTTTCTGTTTATATGTTTTTATTGATGCCTTTTTGTTTTTATGTCATAGATACTTCTCCTTTCCTCCATCCTACCTCACTGGCCTTTTATTGTGACCAAAAATAAAGGCAGTTATTAAAAACCAAATTGCAAAGTAACTACTTCTGACAGTGTATACAACATCCCCAGCCAGTATTCTCCACCCCTTAAATGAAAGGAAGGATGTACATTTCATCTTTTCTGATGGTCTCCTCATTTCTGCCACTCTTACCCCACTAACCCTCAACTGCTGTTTTCTGACCCTCCTCATCCTACATGATAAGCACATTCTGGTTTTCTCCAGGGCCTCTAGGTGGAAATGCAGGCAGCTAGCTGGTACAAAGGGTAGAACCCTGGACCTGGAGTCAGGAAGAACTGAGTTCAAATCTAGCCACAGATTCTTAAAGCTGTGTGACTCTGGACAAGTCACTTAATCTCTGTCTGCCTCAGTTTCAAAACGGGGATAATAATAGTATCTACCACCCAGGGTTGTTGTGAGGATCAAATGAGATAATATTTTTAAAGTACTTTGTAAACAAAAAGTTAGCTATTATTATTATTAGTATTATTCTACCACCTAGAAACTTTATTGGGTTTTTTCTTTTTCTTTTTTTGCTTTTTGGAGGGGGGAAGGCAGGGCATATGGGGTTAAGTGACTTGCCCAAGGTCACACAGCTACTAAGTGTTAAGTATCTGAGGCCAGATTTGAACTCAGGTCTTCCTAATTCTAGGGCCGGTGCTCTATTCACTGCAACACCTAGTCACCCCTCTTAGGTTTCTTTATCTCCCGTAGTTCCCCAGTACTCCCCAGTGTCTCTTACTCTCCCACAGATCGACTCAGACCAAGTGGCTCAAATTGACCTGGAAGTCAGTCTCATAACTACCTGGAAGGATGTGCAGGTAAGCAGGCTTAGGTTCTCACTTATAGCACTGGGGAACCTCAGGAGAAGATACTGATGGCTAAATAAGGAGACTGCTCCTAAATCTTCCTCTGGATCCTTTCCCTATTTTCTTAGCATGTTCAGATGTGGAGTTCTCTCCTTCCCTTTGACCTTCTGACTCATCTCTCACCTCAATCACTATCCCACCTTCACCCTCCAGTATGTAAAGGCTTCAGGAGATTCTAAGTGATATACCCAACTAATTCCCTGGTCCTAGTCCCAAGCATGAGGCCAGGAGGAAACCAAAGCAATGTGACTTAAGTATGACCAGTGATCTGAAGCAGCTAGAGTGGGCCTCCAGGCTTGACCATTTACCCACACCTACTTCTCTACTCTTCTACTGACTGTTTCCTTCCTGACACTGCCCCCCCCCTCACCCCAAAGCTGTCACAGGCTGGAGATATCATCATGGAAGTTTACTTGGAACAGCAGCTACCAGACAACTGTGTCACCCTGAAGGTTAGTCTTGGGAGGACTGAAAAGGAAAGAAAAGGATGGAGGAAGGGTGAAGGGAGGCTGAGAGCTGTAGTCCTGGCCCTTGCCATCTTTCTCTGGCCTCAGGTTTCCCCGACACTTACTGCTGAGGAGCTGACAAATCAGGTACTGGAGATGAGGGGAGCAACAGCTGGCACGGACCTGTGGCTGACGTTTGAGATCCGAGAGCATGGTGAACTTGGTGAGTTGGCTCTGATGAGAACTGGTCATGTGTGGGAGTGCATTCCGGGTTACGGGCTCCTCTGACCTCTATGCCTCACTTTCCAGAGCGGCCCTTGCACCCAAAGGAACGTGTTCTGGAACAGGCTCTGCAATGGTGCCAGCTCCCTGAACCAGGCTCTGCTTCCCTGTTGCTGCGGAGGGTCTCCCTAGCCCAGGCCAGCTGCCTTTTCACAGGTGAGGCCAGCCCCCTCAATCACTTGTTTCCCCCAATACTACTTGTGGCCTCTCCCTAACTAGACATAGAGTATATGAACATCCACAGAACACTGAGCCACTTATCCTTGGATTATCCCACTCTCCCCAGTTTCCTTGGTCCATCACTTGCCCATCTATGCCCAGGTGTGCGTCGGGAGAGTCCCCGGGTAGGCCTGCTTCGGTGTCGGGAAGAGCCCCCCAAGTTGCTAGGAAGTCGTTTTCAGGAAAGGTTCTTCCTACTTCGGGGACGTTGCCTATTGCTGCTCAAGGAGAAAAAAGTGAGTAGCCCTGGGATATGTCATCTTCAGATCCTCATAGCCCCATCCCAGAGATGATCTTCCATATGCCCCTGAGATGATTCTGCAGTGTTCCCTACCTTACCTTTACTATGCCAGAAGTCCTAGGACTTTGGGCTTAGAATTGGTAAGGTTGGGGCAGCCAGGTGGCTCAGAGAGTAAGAGCACTGGCTCCAGTGTCGGGATGACCTGGATCAAATCCGGGCTCAGATACTCAGCACCACACCCAGCAATAACTGGCCGTGTAACTTTGAGCAAGTTACTTAACCCCGACTGCTTTAAAAAAAAAAAAAAAGAAAAGGAAAAAAAAAGGGGTGGCCAGGTAGCACAGCAAGTAAGAGCACCTGCTCCAGTGTTGAGAAGACCTGGAGATCGAATCCCGGCCTCAGACACTTAGCACCCACCCAGAAACACCTGGCTGTGTAACCTTGAGCAAGTTACTTAACCCCGATTGCTTAAAAAAAAAAAAAGAATTGGTAAGGTCACCTTGTCCAGAGAGGAGGTGAACCTGGTTACTAGTTGTTTTGCTGTCCTCATGACCTTGCTGACCCTGATTTGTCATTGACTGAATGACCTCCCTGATCTTGTCCCCAGAGTTCTAGGCCAGAGCGAGAATGGTCTTTGAATGGTGCAAAAGTTTATCTAGGAATCCGCCGAAAGCTAAAGCCACCAACACCGTGAGTCAGCTGAAGCACTTGTCTTCTCTCCCATTCATACATTTTCACACCTCAGTTCATCCCTCTTCTTTCTCCTCAACATTGTTCTCCCTTGGTTCCTAGATGGGGGTTTACACTGATCCTAGAGAAGCTGCAGCTGTGAGTATCACCATCTATTCCAAAGCTTCCTTCCAATTTATTTGCCCTTGTTCCACCTGCCCCCTCCCCCTTCTCTTCCCTTCTCTCTTCCCCTTTGACTCTCTTACTTCATTACCTCCTTCACTGTAGACTGATAGAGAGTAAAAATGTTTGGCTCCTGCTGCCTACCCCAGTTCAATGTCTATGTTTGGCCACTTTTACTTCCTCTCTCCTTTTCTCTCTGACCATCCCTCAGCTACCTGTCCTGCACAGATGAGGAGGAGATGTGGGACTGGACAACCAGCATCCTTAAAGCCCAGGTAAATAAGAAGCTGAGGTGAGGAGGACAGCCTGTGTGCCCCATACTACTCTTCACACACTCCTTGTGAGCTGGCTCATACCCATTAATACCTCCAATGTTCCTGCCCAGCACGACGATCTGCAGCCTGTGGTCCTGCGTCGGCATTCCTCTTCCGACCTAGCCCGACAGAAATTTGGCACAATGCCCCTGTTACCTATTCGAGGGGATGACAGTGGTGCTACCCTCCTCTCTGCCAACCAGACACTGGTATGACCCCTCCCAGGCCCTCCCTAACCCAGTCCCTCTACTCCAGACACAGTTTCATCCCCCCTGCCCTTGTTCTTTCATGGCCAGGCTTTGCAAGCTCAAGGTTGGGGTCATCCTAGTCACATGGGGACAGGGTTAGAGCAGCATTTCATTCTCCAACGAAGTCTACCATCCTCCATGCCCACTCCCTGCTCAGTGTCTCAATGTTCCTATTGCCCTTGTTCTGCTCTCTGCCTGTGGTTGCTCACTGTGTCTTTCCCACCCCTACTGCCCATGCTCAGCGCCGACTGCACAACCGGAGGACGCTATCCATGTTTTTTGTGAGTACTGTGCCCTGTTCCCCCAATGCCATGTGCCCTCTTGTGTTCCTCTGT